>NC_143048.1:42260000-42352500 GCF_057628025.1 Oncorhynchus mykiss
CTACTACTACAACTACTACTAGTACTACTACTATTACTACTACCCCTAGTACTACTACTACTACCACTACTACTACAAACACTCCCACTATTACTACTACTACTACTACTACTACCACTACTACCACTATTAACACCAGTACAACTACCACCACTACCACTACTACTACTACTACTACCACTACTACTAGTACTACTACTATTACTACTACCACTAGTACTACTACTACTACCACTACTACTACAACCACTCCCACTATTACTACTACTACTACTACTACTACTACTACTACTACCACTACGACCACTACTACTAGTACTACTACTACTACTACTACTACCACTACTACCACTATTAGCACCAGTACAACTATCACCACTACCACTACTACTACTACTACTACCACTACTACTAGTACTACTGCTATTACTACTATCACTAGTACTACTACTACTACCACCACTACTACTACCACTACTACCATTAGTTTTACTACCACTACTACGTATACTACTATTACTACCAGTAGGACTACTACCACTACTACCACTACTACTACTACCACTAGGCGTACCACTACTACCACTAGGCCTACTACTACTACCACTACTACTACTACTCCTACAAATACTACTACTTCTAATACTAACCACTACTACTACTACTACTACTACTACCACCACTACTATTACTACTACTACTACTACCACCACTACTACTACTACCATTACTACTAATATCACAAGTACTAATACCACTACTACTGCTACCATTACTACTACCACTGGTACTACTACCACTAGGCCAACTACCACTACTTTTACTTCCACTACAACTACTACTACTACCACTAGGCCTACTACTACTACCACTACTATTACTACTACTACAAATACTACTACGTCTAATACTAACCACTACTACTACTACTACTACTACTTCTACCAACACTAATATTACTACTACTACTACTACCACTACTACTACTACCATTACTACTAATATCACTAGTACTACTACCACTAGTACTACTACCACTAGTACTACTACTACTAGGCCAACTACCACTAATATTACTTCCACTACAACTACTACTACTACTACCACTACTACTACAACTAGCACTACTACCATAACTATTACCATTCCTACTACCACTAGTACTACTACCACTACTACCACTACTATGAATACTACTCCCCGTACTAATATCACTAGTACTACTACTACAAATACTACTAGTAGTACTACCACTACTACCATTACTACTACAACTACTACAAATACTACAACTACTACTTCTACTACTACTACTACTACTACTACTACCACCACTCCCACCACTACTACTACTACTACTACTACTACTACTACTACCACTACTACCACTATTAACACTAGGACTACTACCACTACTACCACTACTACTACTACTACTACCACTACTACCACTACTACTAGTACTACTAGCACTAGTAACACTACCACTACTACCACTAGTACTACTACAGCTACTACCACTACTACTACCACTACTACAACTACTACTAGTACTACTACCATTACTTCTCTCACTAGTACTACTACTACTATTAATAGTTGTACTACCACAACTACCATTACTACCACTACTACCACTATTAACACCAGTACAACTATCACTAATACCACTACTACTACAACTACTACTACCACTACTACCACTACTACTACTATTACTACTAAACTAGTACTACTACAACTACTACCACTAGTACTACTACCACTTCTACCACTAGGACTACTACTACCACCACTACTACTACCACTACTACCATTAGTTTTACTACCACTACTACTTATACTACTATTACTACCACTAGGACTACTACCACTACTACCACTACTACTACCACCACTAGGCCTACTACTACTACCACTACTACTTCTACTACCACTAGGCCTTCTACTACTACCACTACTACTGCAACTAATACTACAAATACTAATACTTCTAATACTAACCACTACTACTACTACTACTACTACTACTACCACCACTACTACTACCACTTCTACTGCTACTATTACTACTACCACTACTACTACTACCACTACTAGCATTAGTTCTACTACCAATACTACTACTACTACTACCACTAATACTACTACCACGAGGACTACTACCACTACTAATACTACTACTACTACCACTACTACTACTACTACCACTACTACTACTACTACTACTACTACTACTACTACTACCACTACTACTACTACTACTACCACTACTAGCATTAGTTCTACTACCAATACTACTACTACTACTACCACTAATATTACTACCACGAGGACTACTACCACTACTACTACTACTACTACTACCACTACTAATACTACTACCACTACTACTACTACTACTAATACCACTACTACTACTACTACTACCACTACTACTACTACTACTACCACTACTAGAATTAGTTCTACTACCAATACTACTACTACTACTACTACTACCACTACTACTACTACCACCAGGACTACTACCACTACTACCATTACTACCACTACTAGTACTACTACTACCACTACTACTACTACTACTACCACTACTACCACCATTTCTACTATCACTACTACCACTAGTTCTACTACCACTACTACTACTACTACTACAACCATTAGGCCTACTACCACTAGAACACCTACTACTACTACTACTACTACTACCACTACTACTACTACTACCACTACTACTACTACTACCACCTACTACCACTAGTTCTACTACCATTACTACTACTACCAATACTACTACTACCATTACAACTACTACTATTACTACCACTAGGCCAACCACCACTACTATTACTACCACTACAACTACTACTACTACCACTACCACTACAACTAGCACTACAACCATAACTATTACCATTACTACTACCACTAGTACTACTAACACTACTACCACTACTATGAATACTACTACCCGTACTACTATCACTTGTACTACTACTAATACTACTAATACTAGTAGTACTACCACTACTACCATTACTACTAAAACTACTACACATACTACAACTACTACTTCTACTACTACTACTACTACTACTACTACTACTACCACTCCCACCACTACTACTACTACTACTACTACTACTACCACTACGACCACTATTAACACAAGGACTACTACCACTACTACCACTACTACTACTACTACCACTACTACCACAACTACTAGTACTACTACCACTAGTAATACTACCACTACTACCACTAGTACTACTACTGCTACTACCACTACTACTACCACTACTACCACTACCACTAGTACTACTACCATTACTACTACCACTAGTACTACTACCACTATTAACACTAGTACTACTAACACTACTACCACTACTACTTCTACTACCACTACTACTAGTACTACTACCATTACTACTACCACTAGTACTACTACCACTACTCCCACTAGTACTACTACCACTACTACTACTACTTCTACCACTAATACTACTACTAGTACTACCACCACTAGTACTACCACTACTACCACCACTACTACTACCACTACTACCACTAGTTATACTACCACTACTACCATTACTACTACAACTAGTAGTACAAGACAGTACCATGCAGTACCGAAGAGCCCTTACTGCTGCTCGATCCTCCTATTTTTCTAGCTTAATTGAGGAAAATAAGAACAATCCGAAATTCCTTTTTGATACTGTCGCAAAGCTAACTAAAAAGCAGCATTCACCAAGAGAGGATGGCTTTCACTTCAGCAGTGATAAATTCATGAACTTCTTCGAGGAAAAGATTATGATTATTAGAAAGCAAATTATGGACTCCTCTTTAAATCTGCATATTCCTTCAAAGCTCATTTGTCCTGAGTCTGCACAACTCTGCCAGGACCTAGGATCAAGAGAGACGCTCAAGTGTGTTAGTACTATATCTCTTGACACAATGATGAAAATAATCATGGCCTCTAAACCTTCAAGCTGCATACTGGACCCTATTCCAACTAAACTACTGAAAGAGCTGCTTCCTGTGCTTGGCCCTCCTATGTTGAACATAATAAACGGCTCTCTATCCACCGGATGTGTACCAAACTCACTAAAAGTGGCAGTAATAAAGCCTCTCTTGAAAAAGCCAAACCTTGACCCAGAAAATATAAAAAACTATCGGCCTATATCGAATCTTTCATTCCTCTCAAATTTTTTAGAAAAGGCTGTTGTGCAGCAACTCACTGCCTTCCTGAAGACAAACAATGTATACGAAATGCTTCAGTCTGGTTTTAGACCCCATCATAGCACCGAGACTGCACTTGTGAAGGTGGTAAATTACCTTTTAATGGCATCAGACCGAGGCTCTGCATCTGTCCTCGTGCTCCTAGACCTTAGTGCTGCTTTTGATACCATCGATCACCACATTCTTTTGGAGAGATTGGAAACCCAAATTGGTCTACACGGACAAGTTCTGACCTGGTTTAGATCTTATCTGTCGGAAAGATATCAGTTTGTCTCTGTGAATGGTTTGTCCTCTGACAAATCAACTGTAAATGTCGGTGTTCCTCAAGGTTCCGTTTTAGGACCACTATTGTTTTCACTATATATTTTACCTCTTGGTGATGTCATTCAAAAACATAATGTTAACTTTCACTGCTATGCGGATGACACACAGCTGTACATTTCAATGAAACATGGTGAAGCCCCAAAATTGCCCTCGCTAGAAGCATGTGTTTCAGACATAAGGAAGTGGATGGCTGCAAACTTTCTACTTTTAAACTCGAACAAAACAGAGATGCTTGTTCTAGGTCCCAAGAAACAAAGAGATCTTCTGTTGAATCTGACAATTAATCTTAATGGTTGTACAGTCGTCTCAAATAAAACTGTGAAGGACCTCGGCGTTACTCTGGACCCTGATCTCTCTTTTGAAGAACATATCAAGACCATTTCAAGGACAGCTCTTTTCCATCTACGTAACATTGCAACAATCTGAAACTTTCTGTCCAAAAATGATGCAGAAAAATTAATCCATGCTTTTGTCACTTCTATGTTAGACTACTGCAATGCTCTACTTTCCGGTTACCCGGCTAAAGCACTAAAAAAACTTCAGTTAGTGCTAAATACGGCTGCTAGAATCCTGACTAGAACCAAAAAATTGGATCAGATTACTCCAGTGCTAGCCTCCCTACACTGGCTTCCTGTCAAGGCAAGGGCTGATTTCAAGGTTTTACTGCTAACCTACAAAGCATTACATGGGCTTGCTCCTACCTATCTCTCTGATTTGGTAATGCCGTACATACCTACACGTAGGCTACGGTCACACGACGCAGGCCTCCTAATTGTCCCTAGAATTTCTACGCAAACAGCTGGAGGCAGGGCTTTCTCCTATAGAGCTCCATTTTTATTGAATGGTCTGCCTACCCATGTAAGAGACGCAAACTCTGTCTCAACCTTTAAGTCTTTACTGAAGACTCATCTCTTCAGTTGGTCATATGATTGAGTGTAGTCTGGCCCAGGAGTGGGAAGGTGAACGGAAAGGCTCTGGAGCAACGAACCGCCCTTGCTGTCTCTGCCTGGCCGGTTCCCCTCTTTCCACTGGGATTCTCTGCCTCTAACCCTATTACAGGGGCTGAGTCACTGGCTTACTGGGGGCTCTTTCATACCGTCCCTGGGAGGGGTGCGTCACTTGAGTTGGTTGAGTCACTGATGTGATCTTCCTATCTGGGTTGCCAGAGTGTCTCCTGGCCAGAGTGTCTCCTGACCCCTCCTGTCTCAGCCTCCAGTATTTATGCTGCAGTAGTTTATGTGTCGGGGGGCTAGGGTCAGTTTGTTATATCTGGAGTACTTCTCCTGTCCTATTCGGTGTCCTGTGTGAATTTAAGTGTGCTTTCTCTAATTCTCTCTTTCTCTCTTTATTTCTCTCTCTCGGAGGACCTGAGCCCTAGGACCATGCCTCAGGACTACCTGACATGATGACTCCTTGCTGTCCCCAGTCCACCTGGCCGTGCTGCTGCTCCAGTTTTAACTGTTCTGCCGAATTATTATTGGACCATGCTGGTAATTTATGAACATTTGAACATCTTGGCCAAGTTCTGTTATAATTTCCCTCTGGCACAGCCAGAAGAGGACTGGCCACCCCACATAGCCTGGCTCCTCTCTAGGTTTCTTCCTAGGTTTTGGCCTTTCTAGGGAGTTTTTCCTAGCCAACGTGCTTCTACACCTGCATTGCTTGTTGTTTGGGGTTTTAGGCTGGGTTTCTGTACAGCACTTTGAGATATCAGCTGATGTACGAAGGGCTATATAAATAAATTGTATTTAATTTTATTTGAACTACTACCACTACTACTACTACTACTACTACTACTACTACAACTACCACTCCAACCATTACTACTACTACTACCACTACTACCACTATTAACACTAGTACTACTACCACTACTACCACTACTACTGCCACTACTACCACTACTACTAGTACTACTACCTTTACTACTACCACTAGTAATACTACCACTACTACCACTAGTACTACTACTACTACTGCAACTACTACTACCAGTAAACCTACTTCTACTACCACTAGCACTACTATCATTACTACCACTACTACTACTACCACTGAGACTACTACCACTACTACCACTACTACTACTACTACCACTACTACCACTACTACTACTACCAGTACAACTACTACTACTACCACTAGCACTACTATCATTACTACCACTACTAATACTACCACTAGCACTACTACCATTACTACTACTACTAATACTACCACTAAGACTACTACCACTATCTATACTACTACCACTAGGACTACTACCACTACTACTACCACTACTACTACCAGTACAACTACTACTACTAATACTACCACTACGACTACTACCACTACTACCACTACTACTACTACCACTACAACCATTAGGCTTACTACCACTACAACACCTACTACTACTACTACTACCACTACTACTACTACTACCACTAGCACTACTACCATTACTACTGCTACCACTACTAATACCATTAAAACTACTACTATTACTACCACTAGGCCAACTACCAATACTCTTACTACCACTACAACTACTACAACTACCACCACTACTACCACTAGCACTACTACCATTACTACTACCACTACTACCACTACTACTACTACCAGTACAACTACTACTACTACCACTAGCACTACTATCATTACTACCACTACTAATACTACCACTATCACTACTACCATTACTACTACTACTAATACTACCACTAAGACTACTACCACTATCTATACTACTACCACTAGGACTACTACCACTACTACTACCACTACTACTACCAGTACAACTACTACTACTAATACTACCACTACGACTACTACCACTACTACCACTACTACTACTACCACTACAACCATTAGGCTTACTACCACTACCACTACTACCACTACTACTACTACTACCACTACTACTACTACTACCACTAGCACTACTACCATTACTACTACTACCACTACTACTACCATTAAAACTACTACTATTACTACCACTAGGCCAACTACCAATACTCTTACTACCACTACTACTACTACTACTACTACCATTACTACTACTACCACTACTACTACTACTACCACTACTAGCATTAGTTCTACTACCAATACTACTACTACTACTACCACTAATACTACTACCACGAGGACTACTACCACTACCACTACTACTACTACTACTACTACTACTACTACTACTACTACTACCACTACTACTACTACTACCACTACTACTACTACAACTACCACTACTATTATTAGTTCTACTACCAATACTACTACTACTACTACCACTAATATTACTACCACGAGGACTACTACCACTATTACTACTACTACTACTACCACTACTAATACTACTACCACTACTACTACTACTACTACTAATACCACTACTACTACTACTACTACCACTACTACTACTACTACTACCACTACTAGAATTAGTTATACTACCAATACTACTACTACTACTACTACCACTACTACTACTACCACCAGGACTACTACCACTACTACCATTACTACCACTACTAGTACTACTACTACCACTACTACTACTACTACTACCACTACTACCACCATTTCTACTATCACTACTACCACTAGTTCTACTACCACTACTACTACTACTACTACAACCATTAGGCCTACTACCACTAGAACACCTACTACTACTACTACTACTACCACTACTACTACTACTACCACTACTACTACCACTACCACCTACTACCACTAGTTCTACTACCATTACTACTACTACCAATACTACTACTACCATTACAACTACTACTATTACTACCACTAGGCCAACCACCACTACTATTACTACCACTACAACTACTACTACTACCACTACCACTATAACTAGCACTACATCCATAACTATTACCATTACTACTACCACTAGTACTACTAACACTACTACCACTACTATGAATACTACTACCCTTACTACTATCACTTGTACTACTACTAATACTACTAATACTAGTAGTACTACCACTACTACCATTACTACTAAAACTACTACACATACTACAACTACTACTTCTACTACTACTACTACTACTACTACTACTACCACTCCCACCACTACTACTACTACTACTACTACTACTACTACCACTACGACCACTATTAACACAAGGACTACTACCACTACTACCACTACTACTAGTACTACTACCACTAGTAATACTACCACTACTACCACTAGTACTACTACTGCTACTACCACTACTACTACCACTACTACCACTACCACTAGTACTACTACCATTACTACTACCACTAGTACTACTACCACTATTAACACTAGTACTACTAACACTACTACCACTACTACTTCTACTACCACTACTACTAGTACTACTACCATTACTACTACCACTAGTACTATTACCACTACTCCCACTAGTACTACTACCACTACTACTACTACTTCTACCACTAATACTACTACTAGTACTACCACCTCTAGTACTACCACTACTACCACCACTACTACTACCACTACTACCACTAGTTATACTACCACTACTACCATTACTACTACAACTAGTAGTACAAGACAGTACCATGCAGTACCGAAGAGCCCTTACTGCTGCTCGATCCTCCTATTTTTCTAGCTTAATTGAGGAAAATAAGAACAATCCGAAATTCCTTTTTGATACTGTCGCAAAGCTAACTAAAAAGCAGCATTCACCAAGAGAGGATGGCTTTCACTTCAGCAGTGATAAATTCATGAACTTCTTCGAGGAAAAGATTATGATTATTAGAACGCAAATTATGGACTCCTCTTTAAATCTGCATATTCCTTCAAAGCTCATTTGTCCTGAGTCTGCACAACTCTGCCAGGACCTAGGATCAAGAGAGACGCTCAAGTGTGTTAGTACTATATCTCTTGACACAATGATGAAAATAATCATGGCCTCTAAACCTTCAAGCTGCATACTGGACCCTATTCCAACTAAACTACTGAAAGAGCTGCTTCCTGTGCTTGGCCCTCCTATGTTGAACATAATAAACGGCTCTCTATCCACCGGATGTGTACCAAACTCACTAAAAGTGGCAGTAATAAAGCCTCTCTTGAAAAAGCCAAACCTTGACCCAGAAAATATAAAAAACTATCGGCCTATATCGAATCTTTCATTCCTCTCAAATTTTTTAGAAAAGGCTGTTGTGCAGCAACTCACTGCCTTCCTGAAGACAAACAATGTATACGAAATGCTTCAGTCTGGTTTTAGACCCCATCATAGCACCGAGACTGCACTTGTGAAGGTGGTAAATTACCTTTTAATGGCATCAGACCGAGGCTCTGCATCTGTCCTCGTGCTCCTAGACCTTAGTGCTGCTTTTGATACCATCGATCACCACATTCTTTTGGAGAGATTGGAAACCCAAATTGGTCTACACGGACAAGTTCTGACCTGGTTTAGATCTTATCTGTCGGAAAGATATCAGTTTGTCTCTGTGAATGGTTTGTCCTCTGACAAATCAACTGTAAATGTCGGTGTTCCTCAAGGTTCCGTTTTAGGACCACTATTGTTTTCACTATATATTTTACCTCTTGGTGATGTCATTCAAAAACATAATGTTAACTTTCACTGCTATGCGGATGACACACAGCTGTCGCTAGAAGCATGTGTTTCAGACATAAGGAAGTGGATGGCTGCAAACTTTCTACTTTTAAACTCGAACAAAACAGAGATGCTTGTTCTAGGTCCCAAGAAACAAAGAGATCTTCTGTTGAATCTGACAATTAATCTTAATGGTTGTACAGTCGTCTCAAATAAAACTGTGAAGGACCTCGGCGTTACTCTGGACCCTGATCTCTCTTTTGAAGAACATATCAAGACCATTTCAAGGACAGCTCTTTTCCATCTACGTAACATTGCAACAATCTGAAACTTTCTGTCCAAAAATGATGCAGAAAAATTAATCCATGCTTTTGTCACTTCTATGTTAGACTACTGCAATGCTCTACTTTCCGGTTACCCGGCTAAAGCACTAAAAAAACTTCAGTTAGTGCTAAATACGGCTGCTAGAATCCTGACTAGAACCAAAAAATTGGATCATATTACTCCAGTGCTAGCCTCCCTACACTGGCTTCCTGTCAAGGCAAGGGCTGATTTCAAGGTTTTACTGCTAACCTACAAAGCATTACATGGGCTTGCTCCTACCTATCTCTCTGATTTGGTAATGCCGTACATACCTACACGTAGGCTACGGTCACACGACGCAGGCCTCCTAATTGTCCCTAGAATTTCTACGCAAACAGCTGGAGGCAGGGCTTTCTCCTATAGAGCTCCATTTTTATTGAATGGTCTGCCTACCCATGTAAGAGACGCAAACTCTGTCTCAACCTTTAAGTCTTTACTGAAGACTCATCTCTTCAGTTGGTCATATGATTGAGTGTAGTCTGGCCCAGGAGTGGGAAGGTGAACGGAAAGGCTCTGGAGCAACGAACCGCCCTTGCTGTCTCTGCCTGGCCGGTTCCCCTCTTTCCACTGGGATTCTCTGCCTCTAACCCTATTACAGGGGCTGAGTCACTGGCTTACTGGGGGCTCTTTCATACCGTCCCTGGGAGGGGTGCGTCACTTGAGTTGGTTGAGTCACTGATGTGATCTTCCTATCTGGGTTGCCAGAGTGTCTCCTGGCCAGAGTGTCTCCTGACCCCTCCTGTCTCAGCCTCCAGTATTTATGCTGCAGTAGTTTATGTGTCGGGGGGCTAGGGTCAGTTTGTTATATCTGGAGTACTTCTCCTGTCCTATTCGGTGTCCTGTGTGAATTTAAGTGTGCTTTCTCTAATTCTCTCTTTCTCTCTTTATTTCTCTCTCTCGGAGGACCTGAGCCCTAGGACCATGCCTCAGGACTACCTGACATGATGACTCCTTGCTGTCCCCAGTCCACCTGGCCGTGCTGCTGCTCCAGTTTTAACTGTTCTGCCGTATTATTATTGGACCATGCTGGTAATTTATGAACATTTGAACATCTTGGCCAAGTTCTGTTATAATTTCCCTCTGGCACAGCCAGAAGAGGACTGGCCACCCCACGTAGCCTGGCTCCTCTCTAGGTTTCTTCCTAGGTTTTGGCCTTTCTAGGGAGTTTTTCCTAGCCAACGTGTTTCTACACCTGCATTGCTTGTTGTTTGGGGTTTTAGGCTGGGTTTCTGTACAGCACTTTGAGATATCAGCTGATGTACGAAGGGCTATATAAATAAATTGTATTTAATTTTATTTGAACTACTACCACTACTACTACTACTACTACTACTACTACTACAACTACCACTCCAACCATTACTACTACTACTACCACTACTACCACTATTAACACTAGTACTACTACCACTACTACCACTACTACTGCCACTACTACACCTACTACTAGTACTACTACCTTTACTACTACCACTAGTAATACTACCACTACTACCACTAGTACTACTACTACTACTGCAACTACTACTACCAGTAAACCTACTTCTACTACCACTAGCACTACTATCATTACTACCACTACTACTACTACCACTGAGACTACTACCACTACTACCACTACTACTACTACTACCACTACTACCACTACTACTACTACCAGTACAACTACTACTACTACCACTAGCACTACTATCATTACTACCACTACTAATACTACCACTAGCACTACTACCATTACTACTACTACTAATACTACCACTAAGACTACTACCACTATCTATACTACTACCACTAGGACTACTACCACTACTACTACCACTACTACTACCAGTACAACTACTACTACTAATACTACCACTACGACTACTACCACTACTACCACTACTACTACTACCACTACAACCATTAGGCTTACTACCACTACAACACCTACTACTACTACTACTACCACTACTACTACTACTACCACTAGCACTACTACCATTACTACTGCTACCACTACTAATACCATTAAAACTACTACTATTACTACCACTAGGCCAACTACCAATACTCTTACTACCACTACAACTACTACAACTACCACCACTACTACCACTAGCACTAAAACCATTACTACTACCATTACTACTACCACTACTACCACTACTACTACTACCAGTACAACTACTACTACTACCACTAGCACTACTATCATTACTACCACTACTAATACTACCACTAGCACTACTACCATTACTACTACTACTAATACTACCACTAAGACTACTACCACTATCTATACTACTACCACTAGGACTACTACCACTACTACTACCACTACTACTACCAGTACAACTACTACTACTAATACTACCACTACGACTACTACCACTACTACCACTACTACTACTACCACTACAACCATTAGGCTTACTACCACTACAACACCTACTACTACTACTACTACCACTACTACTACTACTACCACTAGCACTACTACCATTACTACTACTACCACTACTACTACCATTAAAACTACTACTATTACTACCACTAGGCCAACTACCAATACTCTTACTACCACTACTACTACTACTACTACTACCATTACTACTACTACCACTACTACTACCATTAAAACTACTACTATTACTACCACTAGGCCAACTACCAATACTCTTACTACCACTACTACTACTACTACTACCACCACTACTACCACTAGCACTACTACCATTACTACTACCATTACTACTACCACTAGTACTACTACCAGTACTACCACTACTATGAATACTACTACCCGTACTACTATCACTAGTACTACTACTACTACTACCAGTAGTACTACCACTACTACCATTACTACTACTAGTACTACCACTACTACAACTACTACTACTACTACTACTACCACTACTACTACTACTACTACTACTACTACTACTACTACTACTACTACTACTACCACTACTACCACTATTAGCACTAGTACTACTACCACTACTACCACTACTACTACTACTACCACTACATTCCACTACTACTAGTACTAATACCATTACTACTACCACTAGTACTACTACCAATACTACCACTAGTACTACTTCTACCAGTAGTAATACTACTACTACCACCACTACTACTACCACTACTACCACTAGTTCTACTACCACTACTACTTATTCTACTACTACTACTACTACTACCACTACTACCACTCCTACCACTACCACTACTACCACCACCATTTCTGCTACCACATCTACCACTAGTTCTACTTCCACTACTACTACTACCACTAGGACTACTACCACTACAACCACTACTACTACTACTACCACTAGGCCTACTACTACTACCACTACTATTATACCACTAGGCCTACACCTACTACCACTACTACTGCTACTACTATTACTACTACCACTAGTACTACTACCACTACTGCCACTACTACTACTACTACGAATACTAATACCCATACTACTACCACTAGTACTACTACCACTACTGCCATTACTACCACTAGTACTACTACCACTACTGCCATTACTACCACTACTACGAATACTAATACCCGTACTACTACCACTTGTACTACTACCACTACTGCCATTACTACCACTACTACGAATACTAATACCCGTACTACTATCACTAGTACTACTACCACTACTGCCACTACTACCACTACTACGAATACTAATACCCGTACTACTACCACTAGTACTACTACCACTACTGCCACTACTACCACTACTACGAATACTAATACCCGTACTACTATCACTAGTACTACTACTACAACTACTACTACTAGTAGTACTTCCACTACTACCATTACTACTACTACTACTACTACTACTACTACTACTACCATTCTCACCACTACTACTACTACTACTACTACTACTCCCACCACTACTACTACTACAACTACCACTCCAACCATTACTACTACTACTACCACTACTACCACTATTAACACTAGTACTACTACCACTACTACCACTACTACTGCCACTACTACCACTACTACTAGTACTACTACCTTTACTACTACCACTAGTAATACTACCACTACTACCACTAGTACTACTACTACTACTGCAACTACTACTACCAGTAAACCTACTTCTACTACCACTAGCACTACTATCATTACTACCACTACTACTACTACCACTGAGACTACTACCACTACTACCACTACTACTACTACTACCACTACTACCACTACTACTACTACCAGTACAACTACTACTACTACCACTAGCACTACTATCATTACTACCACTACTAATACTACCACTAGCACTACTACCATTACTACTACTACTAATACTACCACTAAGACTACTACCACTATCTATACTACTACCACTAGGACTACTACCACTACTACTACCACTACTACTACCAGTACAACTACTACTACTAATACTACCACTACGACTACTACCACTACTACCACTACTACTACTACCACTACAACCATTAGGCTTACTACCACTACAACACCTACTACTACTACTACTACCACTACTACTACTACTACCACTAGCACTACTACCATTACTACTACTACCACTACTACTACCATTAAAACTACTACTATTACTACCACTAGGCCAACTACCAATACTCTTACTACCACTACTACTACTACTACTACTACCATTACTACTACTACCACTACTACTACCATTAAAACTACTACTATTACTACCACTAGGCCAACTACCAATACTCTTACTACCACTACTACTACTACTACTACCACCACTACTACCACTAGCACTACTACCATTACTACTACCATTACTACTACCACTAGTACTACTACCAGTACTACCACTACTATGAATACTACTACCCGTACTACTATCACTAGTACTACTACTACTACTACCAGTAGTACTACCACTACTACCATTACTACTACTAGTACTACCACTACTACAACTACTACTACTACTACTACTACCACTACTACTACTACTACTACTACTACTACTACTACTACTACTACTACTACTACCACTACTACCACTATTAGCACTAGTACTACTACCACTACTACCACTACTACTACTACTACCACTACATTCCACTACTACTAGTACTAATACCATTACTACTACCACTAGTACTACTACCAATACTACCACTAGTACTACTTCTACCAGTAGTAATACTACTACTACCACCACTACTACTACCACTACTACCACTAGTTCTACTACCACTACTACTTATTCTACTACTACTACTACTACTACCACTACTACCACTCCTACCACTACCACTACTACCACCACCATTTCTGCTACCACATCTACCACTAGTTCTACTTCCACTACTACTACTACCACTAGGACTACTACCACTACAACCACTACTACTACTACTACCACTAGGCCTACTACTACTACCACTACTATTATACCACTAGGCCTACACCTACTACCACTACTACTGCTACTACTATTACTACTACCACTAGTACTACTACCACTACTGCCACTACTACTACTACTACGAATACTAATACCCATACTACTACCACTAGTACTACTACCACTACTGCCATTACTACCACTAGTACTACTACCACTACTGCCATTACTACCACTACTACGAATACTAATACCCGTACTACTACCACTTGTACTACTACCACTACTGCCATTACTACCACTACTACGAATACTAATACCCGTACTACTATCACTAGTACTACTACCACTACTGCCACTACTACCACTACTACGAATACTAATACCCGTACTACTACCACTAGTACTACTACCACTACTGCCACTACTACCACTACTACGAATACTAATACCCGTACTACTATCACTAGTACTACTACTACAACTACTACTACTAGTAGTACTTCCACTACTACCATTACTACTACTACTACTACTACTACTACTACTACTACTACCATTCTCACCACTACTACTACTACTACTACTACTACTCCCACCACTACTACTACTACAACTACCACTCCAACCATTACTACTACTACTACCACTACTACCACTATTAACACTAGTACTACTACCACTACTACCACTACTACTGCCACTACTACCACTACTACTAGTACTACTACCTTTACTACTACCACTAGTAATACTACCACTACTACCACTAGTACTACTACTACTACTGCAACTACTACTACCAGTAAACCTACTTCTACTACCACTAGCACTACTATAATTACTACCACTACTACTACTACCACTGAGACTACTACCACTACTACCACTACTACTACTACTACCACTACTACCACTACTACTACTACCAGTACAACTACTACTACTACCACTAGCACTACTATCATTACTACCACTACTAATACTACCACTAGCACTACTACCATTACTACTACTACTAATACTACCACTAAGACTACTACCACTATCTATACTACTACCACTAGGACTACTACCACTACTACTACCACTACTACTACCAGTACAACTACTACTACTAATACTACCACTACGACTACTACCACTACTACCACTACTACTACTACCACTACAACCATTAGGCTTACTACCACTACAACACCTACTACTACTACTACTACCACTACTACTACTACTACCACTAGCACTACTACCATTACTACTGCTACCACTACTAATACCATTAAAACTACTACTATTACTACCACTAGGCCAACTACCAATACTCTTACTACCACTACAACAACTACCACCACTACTACCACTAGCACTAAAACCATTACTACTACCATTACTACTACCACTACTACCACTACTACTACTACCAGTACAACTACTACTACTACCACTAGCACTACTATCATTACTACCACTACTAATACTACCACTAGCACTACTACCATTACTACTACTACTAATACTACCACTAAGACTACTACCACTATCTATACTACTACCACTAGGACTACTACCACTACTACTACCACTACTACTACCAGTACAACTACTACTACTAATACTACCACTACGACTACTACCACTACTACCACTACTACTACTACCACTACAACCATTAGGCTTACTACCACTACAACACCTACTACTACTACTACTACCACTACTACTACTACTACCACTAGCACTACTACCATTACTACTACTACCACTACTACTACCATTAAAACTACTACTATTACTACCACTAGGCCAACTACCAATACTCTTACTACCACTACTACTACTACTACTACTACCATTACTACTACTACCACTACTACTACCATTAAAACTACTACTATTACTACCACTAGGCCAACTACCAATACTCTTACTACCACTACTACTACTACTATCACCACTACTACCACTAGCACTACTACCATTACTACTACCATTACTACTACCACTAGTACTACTACCAGTACTACCACTACTATGAATACTACTACCCGTACTACTATCACTAGTACTACTACTACTACTACCAGTAGTACTACCACTACTACCATTACTACTACTAGTACTACCACTACTACAACTACTACTACTACTACTACCACTACTACTACTACTACTACTACTACTACTACTACTACTACTACTACCACTACTACCACTATTAGCACTAGTACTACTACCACTACTACCACTACTACTACTACTACCACTACATTCCACTACTACTAGTACTAATACCATTACTACTACCACTAGTACTACTACCACTACTACCACTAGTACTACTTCTACCAGTAGTAATACTACTACTACCACCACTACTACTACCACTACTACCACTAGTTCTACTACCACTACTACTTATTCTACTACTACTACTACTACTACCACTACTACCACTCCTACTACTACCACTACTACCACCACCATTTCTGCTACCACATCTACCACTAGTTCTACTTCCACTACTACTACTACCACTAGGACTACTACCACTACAACCACTACTACTACTACTACCACTAGGCCTACTACTACTACCACTACTATTATACCACTAGGCCTACACCTACTACCACTACTACTGCTACTACTATTACTACTACCACTAGTACTACTACCACTACTGCCACTACTACTACTACTACGAATACTAATACCCATACTACTACCACTAGTACTACTACCACTACTGCCATTACTACCACTAGTACTACTACCACTACTGCCATTACTACCACTACTACGAATACTAATACCCGTACTACTACCACTTGTACTACTACCACTACTGCCATTACTACCACTACTACGAATACTAATACCCGTACTACTATCACTAGTACTACTACCACTACTGCCACTACTACCACTACTACGAATACTAATACCCGTACTACTACCACTAGTACTACTACCACTACTGCCACTACTACCACTACTACGAATACTAATACCCGTACTACTATCACTAGTACTACTACTACAACTACTACTACTAGTAGTACTTCCACTACTACCATTACTACTACTACTACTACTACTACTACTACTACTACTACCATTCTCACCACTACTACTACTACTACTACTACTACTCCCACCACTACTATACTACTACTACCACTATTACTTGTTACTTATTTTTCTTATTCTTATCTGCATTTCTTTAAACTGCATTGTTGGTTAGGGACTCGTAAGTAAGCATTTCACTGTAAGGTCCAGACCAGTTGAATTCAGCGCATGTGACTAATAAAATTTGATTTGATTTGATTTACTATTGCTTCTACTACTACTACTACTACTACATACATTTGGCCAGCTGAAGCAAGTCACACAATTCATAGAAAATGACCATTCTAGTATTTTTATTTTTTATTTGTGTATTCCTCTAGCATTGTGATAATTCAAGTAAGACTGGAGATACAGAGATATATGAATGGTTTATGACAAGCACTGTAACATTACATGAAGGGTAGCCAATATATTACACCATACATGCAGTAAAGACATATATTCATTATAACACATTTCATTGAGACCTTGCTTTATATTGATGGCGGTATGAATGCCAAATTCCCATTGGTGTATATTGACACACATTGGGTTGTGGCCCAAAGGCCTATGAGGAGAGGTTTAAGATGTCAATGTTGTTCTTGATGAGATAGTAGACCATGCTTGTCCAGAGCAGGCCTGTGAGACAGAGGCTTGTGTGTGGGCTCCTGATCTGGACCTGGACTGGACAGCAGCAGTCACTGAGGGGGTCACTGAGGGGGTCACAGCAGGCTGTCAGTGGCCGCTGGGGTAGAGCAGTGAGAAACATAGTCAAAATAATACATTTTCTTTCTGCTTCATTATTGTCTTGACTTTCATAATGTGCGACCACACCCATGTAGATATGGCTGCTAGGCATAATGTGCTGTTGGATGTTAGTTCAGGACTTATTGAACATCCATGTACCTGTGACAGATCTTGTCCACCAGCCAGCTTTTTCTCTTTCAAACCGGATTTCAACAATGGTCATGAAGAGACAGGAAATGGAGACCATGGCAGGAGCGGATTTACATTGGCTGATATCTCAGTCCATCACCATCCAACATAACCCTTAGAACCTTCCCTCTACAAACAAATTAGGCTAAACAAGGAAGTGAGATGGGGAAATCAGAAAGCATGCACCTAGTTCTCACAGGTAAACGTTATATGCCCAAGATTTTCTCCAGTTTTCAAAGTCAAACTGTAGCAGGCTCTCTCTCTCCCCCTTGATTTGAACCATTCCCCTTTCAAGTGACACTTCATTGCAAAGTGTTTCTAGGCTCTATTTTTTGGTATCAATTGAGCCTGGGGATGAGTTTCACCCATGACTGACTTAGATATGATGTGTCTGTGTTTATTATAGAAAGACTTTGAATAGGCCAATGGTCAGTATTCATCCTAAAGGGCTTTGGTTGACGCCTTTCCCAAAATAATATCGTATGTCATTGGATGTCTTCCCCATCACATGTTTCTTGGTGTTTTGCTCTGGCCTCAGCAATATAATGAAACATTTAGGAGCAGATATGCAGAAAAGTAATCCAAAACTGGAGGCCAGAATAGCAAAGATCTCCACAGCTACAGTGAACTTCCCAGGAGAGCTGACATAAGCTGGGATAAAGGTGATCCAGACTGCACAGAATATGAGCATGCTGAAGGTGATGAATTTGGCCTCATTGAAGTTGTCAGGCAGCATTCTAGCCAGAAAAGCCAGAACAAAGCACAAGAGAGCCAGGAGTCCTATATTCCCCATGAACAGCACAGAAACCAATAGCTGAACCCACATCACACTCTAGAATGATCTTTTCCTTGTAGGTCTTCATGTTCTTGTAGAGGAAAGGAGGTGGAGACTGTTAACCAAAGTACACAGATCAGGACCTGTATGAGAGTGAAAGCCAGAACACTGCTGGCTCTGCTGTGTAGGACCAAACCATTTCATGACATTACTGGCTGGAATTGTAGCCCTGAAGGTCATCAACACCACTATTGTTTTCCCCAGAACACAAGAGATGCAGAGGACGAAAGGTGATCCCAAACACTGTGTGGCGCAGCATACAGGACCACTCAGAGGGCCGGCCAATGAAAGTAAGAGAACACAGAAAACACAGAGTCAAGGAGAAGAGCAGCAGGAAGCTCAGCTCAGAGTTGTTGGCCCTGACGATGGGGGTGTCCTTATGAATTGAAAACACAACAGCTACCAGAGTAGCTCTGACGATGTGAATCTGTCTGTAGTGGAAGAATATCAGTGCTATTGTCATTGTCAGACACCCACCAAACACAGAGAAGGTTACCAAGTATAACCTTGAGTTCCCCGATGGTTATGTACTCCATCCCTTTCAAATTGGAGTTATCTCCCTCTTCGTTTGACTTGTTGCACATCTCGCTGCATCTGAAAGCATGAACAGTTTGATTACGTACAGCGAGTACATGTTTAGATAGACCAGTAAAGTGCTGGCTGAGATTCTTCCCCACATGAACATGATGAAGGCTAGCGTAAAAGCTATGAGCTCTGAGGTCTCACTTGTGGTGTTGCTGACCCGTTTGCACAGGAGATGCTGTTGAAGCAGCAGACGGGTTTCTTCTTAACGAAGGCCCGGCTGGTCCCTGGCAGACAGCTCTCACTGCAGATAGACCTGGGTAAATGGAACACACAGACGCACTTTAAACCAAGGGATCCCTCATATTTAGTCACAATCACACACAACCATACATTATTCTTTAATACAAAATGTTCACTGTAAAGAGACTTGGCCTAAAGGAGCACAGTCACACACAAAGCCATTCAGAACAGTTACACAGACCATCTCCCTAACAGGTCCTTACCTCAGGCCAATGGCCTGCCCAGACAGCACTCAAACTGCTGGCTCTCTGGCTGTGAGGCATCATAGTAGCCAATGGTCTCAATCAAGAAGTACCCTATGTTATCCATCAGCCAGTTGACCAGGCCGTAGACCTCCGACCATCAATAACACCCTCTCAGCATGCTGACCAGGCCGTAGACCTCCGATGTGTCTCCCTGCCCATCAAATAACACCCTCTCAGCATGCTGACCAGGCCGTAGACCTCCGATGTGTCTCCCTGCCCATCAATAACACCCTCTCAGCATGCTGACCAGGCCGTAGACCTCCGATGTGTCTCCCTGCCCATCAAATAACACCCTCTCAGCATGCTGACCAGGCCGTAGACCTCCGATGCGTCTCCCTGCCCATCAAATAACACCCTCTCAGCATGCTGACCAGGCCTTAGCCATCAATAACACCCTCTCAGCATGCTGACCAGGCGTTAGCCATCAATAACACCCTCTCAGCACGCTGACCAGGCCTTAGCCATCAAATAACCCCCTCTCACCACGCTGACCAGGGTATAGCTATCAAATAACACCCTCTCAGCATGCTGACCAGGCCTTAGCCATCAATAACACCCTCTCAGCATGCTGACCAGGCCTTAGCCATCAATAACACACTCTCAGCATGCTGACCAGGCCTTAGCCATCAAATAACCCCCTTTCACCATGCTGACCAGGGTATAGCCATCAATAACACCCTCTCAGCATGCTGACCAGGCCTTAGCCATCAAATAACACCCTCTCAGCATGCTGACCAGGCCTTAGTCATCAAATAACCCCCTCTCACCACGCTGACCAGGGTATAGCCATCAAATAACACCCTCTCAGCATGCTGACCAGGCCTTAGCCATCAAATAACACCCTCTCAGCATGCTGACCAGGGCATAGCCATCAAATAACACCCTCTCACCATGCTGACCAGGCCTTAGTCATCAAATAACCCCCTCTCACCACGCTGACCAGGGTATAGCCATCAAATAACACCCTCTCAGCAAGCTGACCAGGCCTTAGCCATCAAATAACACCCTCTCAGCATGCTGACCAGGCCTTAGTCATCAAATAACCCCCTCTCACCACTCTGACCAGGGTATAGCCATCAAATAACACCCTCTCAGCATGCTGACCAGGGCATAGCCATCAATAACACCCTCTCAGCATGCTGACCAGGCCTTAGTCATCAAATAACCCCCTCTCACCACGCTGACCAGGGTATAGCCATCAAATAACACCCTCTCAGCATGCTGACCAGGCCTTAGCCATCAAATAACCCCCTCTCACCACGCTGACCAGGGTATAGCCATCAAATAACCACCTCTCACCACGCTGACCAGGCCTTAGTCATCAAATAACCCCCTCTCACCACGCTGACCAGGCCTTAGTCATCAAATAACCCCCTCTCACCACGCTGACCAGGCCTTAGCCATCAATAACACCCTCTCACCACGCTGACCAGGCCTTAGCCATCAATAACACCCTCTCAGCATGCTGACCAGGGCATAGCCATCAATAACACCCTCTCAGCATGCTGACCAGGCCTTAGCCATCAATAACACCCTCTCAGCATGCTGACCAGGCCTTAGCCATCAATAACACCCTTTCACCATGCTGACCAGGGCATAGCCATCAATAACACCCTCTCAGCATGCTGACCAGGCCTTAGCCATCAATAACACCCTCTCCACATGCTGACCAGGGCATAGCCATCAATAACACCCTCTCAGCATGCTGACCAGGGCATAGCCATCAATAACACCCTCTCAGCATGCTGACCAGGGCATAGCCATCAATAACACCCTCTCAGCATGCTGACCAGGGCATAGCCATCAATAACACCCTCTCAGCATGCTGACCAGGGCATTGCCATCAATAACACCCTCTCCACATGCTGACCAGGCCTTAGCCATCAATAACACCCTCTCACCATGCTGACCAGGGCATAGCCATCAATAACACCCTCTCACCATGCTGACCAGGGCATAGACATCAATAACACCCTCTCAGCATACCAACCAGGGTATAGCCATCAATAACACCCTCTCACCATGCTGACCAGGGTATAGCCATCAATAACACCCTCTCACCATGCTTAGTGGTGAAATTCACACAATCTTGCTTTCTCCACCTTCCTCGCATCACAGGCTACAGGTGTTATTTATTGGCTTAGTAAAGCCACAGAGTTACAGGCTACAGGTGTTATTTATTGGCTTAGTAAAGCCACAGAGTTACAGGCTACAGGTGTTATTTGTTGGCTTAGTAAAGCCACGGTGTCACAGGCTAAATATATTATTTGTTGGTTTAGTAAAGCCACAGTGTCACAGGCTAGACACGTTATTTGTTGGCTTAGTAAAGCCACAGATTTACAGGCTACAGGTGTTATTTATTGGCTTAGTAAAGCCACAGAGTTACAGGCTACAGGTGTTATTTGTTGGCTTAGTAAAGCCACAGAGTTACAGGCTAAATATATTATTTGTTGGTTTAGTAAAGCCACAGTGTCACAGGCTACAGACGTTATTTGTTGGCATAGTAAAGCCACATATTTACAGGCTACAGGTGTTATTTGTTGGTTTAGTAAATCCACAGATTTACAGGCTACAGGTGTTATTTGTTGGTTTAGTAAATCCACAGATTTACAGGCTACAGGTGTTATTTGTTGGTTTAGTAAATCCACTCTCAGATGCAGACACGCTGAATTAACAACCGTTTAATAATCCAACAGGGGCAGGCAATAGGCTGGTAAAGGCAGGCAGGGGTCAGTAAACCAGAGGTGGGGAAACGGTACCGGACGGCAGGCAGGCTCAAGGTCAGGGTAGGCAGAGTGGTCAGGCAGGCGGGATCAGAGTCAGGACAGGCAATGGTCAAAATCAGGAGGGCGAGAAAAAGAGAGACTGAGAAAAGCAGGAGTTAATAACAAAAACACTGGTTGACTTGACAAACAAGACGAACTGGCAAAAGACAGACAGAGAACACAGGTATAAATACACAGGGGATAATAGGAAAGATGGACGACACCTGGAGAGGGGTGGAGACAATCACAAAGACAGGTGAAACAGATCAGGGTGTGACAGCCACAGAGTTTCAGGCTAAAGGTGTTATTTTTTGGCCTTGTTACCATAGTCACTGTTGGTTCTGATGGCCCCCACCCAAGTCCAGCCAAAGTGTTTGACCAGCTGGGCCATGGCTCTGCTCATGTAGAGGTCACTAGAAACGGTTCTGAAGTATGAAGGGTATTGCCTTCTGTTACTCAGACAAGCACAGCTGGCTGAATGACTGGGCTGAAAGACAAAAAAAAAAAAAAAAAAGTTCATTTTAACACTTTATGTTGCCATTCCGTTAAAAGTAGCACATAGGCAAGACAGTATTTTCACCTAGTATCATCTCTGCCTTTCTTTTGTATTAATACATACAGACAGACACTCCCTGACTCACCACAGGTATGTAGAAGGGGTCCATGGTACGTGCCATGCCAGACACTCCCTGACTCACCACTGGTATGTAGAAGGGGTCCATGGTACGTGCCATGCCAGACACTCCCTGACTCACCACTGGTATGTAGAAGAGGTCCATGGTACGTGCCATGCCAGACACTCCCTGACTCACCACTGGTATGTAGAAGGGGTCCATGGTACGTGCCATGCCAGACACTCCCTGACTCACCACTGGTATGTAGAAGGGGTCCATGGTACGTGCCATGTCAGATACTCCCTGACTCACCATAGGTATGTAGAAGGGGTCCATGGTACGTGCCATGCCAGACACTCCCTGACTCACCACTGGTATGTAGAAGGGGTCCATGGTACGTGCCATGCCAGACACTCCCTGACTCAACACTGGTATGTGGAAGGGGTCCATGGTACGTGCCATGCCAGACACTCCCTGACTCACCACAGGTATGTAGAAGGGGTCCATGGTACGTGCCATGCCAGACACTCCCTGACTCACCACTGGTATGTGGAAGGGCTCCATGGTGCGTGCCATGCCAGACACTCCCTGACTCAACACTGGTATGTAGAAGGGGTCCATGGTACGTGCCATGCCAGACACTCCCTGACTCACCACAGGTATGTAGAAGGGGTCCATGGTACGTGCCATGTCAGACACTCCCTGACTCACCACTGGTATGTGGAAGGGGTCCATGGTACGTGCCATGCCAGACACTCCCTGACTCACCACAGGTATGTAGAAGGGGTCCATGGTACGTGCCATGCCAGACACTCCCTGACTCACCACTGGTATGTGGAAGGGCTCCATGGTGCGTGCCATGCCTATAGTGGAGGTGGTGGTCTCCCCTATGACAGCGTGTACGGTGGTCGGGCTCGGTTCAGCTCTGTGGCCCCTCCTCATATCCGTTTATCAAAGCCAGGGACACCCGCACAGAGGGTGAGGCACGAGTTAAAAGGATCCTGTAGCCCAGAGGCAGCAGCTCAGAGCTGTTATTGATCTCCACTATGGCAAAGATCATGTTCTGGTTGTACTGGAGCTCACCAGGGTCCAGCCTGCAAAGAGGAGATCTAGTACTGTCACTTCAGTTTTAGGAAGTGAAATCCCAGGCAGATGGTTTTCAACACTTTCTTTTAAAAATTATTAGTCTTACTCTGTGATTATGAATGTTTGTGTATGTGAAAAAGAGACATAAAAGCAATAACTGTTTTTCAACACTTTCTTACCCTTCACACTGGATCCTTCCTGGGTTGACTTGCAAAGTTGGGTTCACACTGACTGGGTTTTGGTGAAAGGAGAAAACTTCTCCTAAATTGATGTCTCCCTCGTTTGAGAACTGTGACAGTTAGTTTGTTCCATCACGTCTGCACACAGGCTCCCCAGCCTTAGCTGTGACTGTTAGCGGAGTGATCACCAGGAGGTCTTCCAGCTGCGGTGTCTCACATGTCAGGGTCCTGACAGCACTCCATCTGTTATCCTTGATATGTTACCGTTAATGATGGATGTTATGCTATAGGAGATTATCCCTCTCGTGGTGTGGGGGCTGTGCTTTTGCAAAGCGGGTGGGGTTAAATCCTTTCTGGTTGGCCTGTCTCGTATGACAGGGCCACAGTGTTCCCCTCACCCGGCCTGTCTCAGCCTCCAGTATCTATGCTGCAATAGTCTATGTGCTGGTGTCTAATTCTCCCATCTCTCTCTCTCTCTACCCTCCACCCCCGGAAGACCTGAGACCTTGGACCATGCCTCAGGACTACCTGGCCTGATGACTCCTGGCTGTCCCGAGTCCACCTGGTCGTGCTGCTGCTCCAGTTTCAACTGTTCTGCCTGCGGCTATGGAACCCAGACCTGTTCACCGGATGTTCCACCTTGTCCCGGACCTGCTGTTATGGACACTCTCTCTCCTTATCTAATGCACCTGCTGTCTCAACCTCTGAAAGCTTGGCTATGAAAAGCAAATTGACATTTACTCCTGAGGTGCTGACCTGTTACACCCTCTTCAACCACGGATTATTATTTGACGCTGCTGGTCATCTATGAACATTTGAACATCGTGAAGAACCATCTGGCCTTAATGGCCATGTACTCTTATAATCTCAATCTGGCACAGCCAGAAGAGGACTGGCCACCCCTCAGAGCCTGGTTCCTCTCTAGGTTTACTAGGTTCCTGCCTTGCAAGGGAGTTTTTCTTAGCCACGGTGCTTCTATATAAAAATAAATAACTGTGCTTCTCCAAGCATGCACTTATAGCCTAGGACTAAAGCCTACGGTATGGATAATTTGATTGAGACCATACTAAACAGCATATAGACACACTTGATGTTGCACTCAGTGCGGAGAATCAGAGATGAAGGGCGGCATCGGGTACACATGGAGATGTAGCCTAATAAGCAACTCATTCTAAAACAATTAAAAATATTGAAATGTCAAAAATTACAAATGACATGACCCTCATCTGGACTAGATAAAAAAAATACAAAAACATCCCCCTGAATTAAATTGAAACCTTTTTCCTCCAGGTCCCTGTTCTGTAAACTACATTATTGTGATTTTTCATTACTTTTCCCCATTATGTGTTTTTTTGTATTTTTCTCTGGTTTAAGTAATATGATATAACACTTTGGACCAAATATACAGAAAAGCAACCCAAAACTGGAGGCCAAAATAGCAAAGATCTCCACAGCTACAGTAAACTTCCCAGGAGAGCTGACATAAGCTGGGATAAAGGTGATCCAGACTGCACAGAATATGAGCATGCTGAAGGTGATGAATTTGGCCTCACTGAAGTTATCAGGCAGCTTTCGAGCCAGAAAAGCAAGCACAAAGCACAAGAGAGCTAGGAGTCCTATATACCCCAACACAGCCCAGAAACCAATAGCTGAACCCACATCACACTCTAGAATGACCTTTTCAGTGGCGTGGGCTGTGTTTTTGACTGGGACTGAAGGAGCGAGAGCTAACCAGAGAACACATATAACCACCTGTAGGAGGGTACAACTGAACACACTGATTCTCTGGAGAGGAATAGAGCACTGGGGAACTGTATTGCCTGGCATTGTGGCCTGGAAAGCTATCACCACCGCTATGGTCTTTGCCAGGACGCAGGACATACACAGAGCAAAGGTGATCCCAAACACTGTGTGGCGCAGCATACAGGACCACTCAGAGGGCGGGCCAATGAAAGTAAGAGAACACAGAAAACACAGAGTCAAGGAGAACAGCAGCAGGAAGCTCAGCTCAGAGTTGCTGGCCTTGACGATCGGAGTCTCTCGAAAGCAAAAGAAGATCAATGACACCAGTATGGTTAAACATGCTCCAACCAATGAGATTGCAGCCAGGAGGATTCCCATGGTTTCGTCAAATGAGAGAAATTCCACCACCTTTGGGACACAGCGACTCTTGTCTCCATTCGACCAGTATTCCAGGGAACACTGTGTGCATTTAGCTGAATCTACAAAGAAAATGCTATAGTCAATCTGATCTATAGTCAAGTTATGTGTTATATTCTAGAAGATAACACATTTAACATTTTATGTATCTTTTTGGTAAGTGGATTTGGTTAGTATCGGTCAGAGCGACATCAGAGGCCGCTAGTGGCCCCCAGAGCAAAAATAAATGTTGCTTAGGGTTCCCAGAAGGCTCAACTCTTAGAAAAAACATGCTATCTAGAACCTAAAGGGATTCTTTCGGCGGTCCCCATAGGGGAACCCTTTCAAGAACCGTTTTTGGTTCCAGGTAGAACCATTTTGGGTTCCATATTAAACCTTTTCCATAGAGGGTTCTACATGGAACACAAAAAAGTTCAACCTGGAACCAAAAAGGGTTCTACCTGGAACCAAAAAGATTCATCGTATGGACACACCCGAAGAACCCTTTTGGAACCCTTTTTTTCTAAGAGTATGGGGCCGGCGGTGGTATCAGTTGTCTCACCTGTTAGGTTGCTGATCTCTCCAGCAGCACAGGGGATACAGGAAAAACAGCAGACTGGCATTCCTTTGATCTCTGCTTGGCGGTACCCTGGGAGGCAGCTGTCACTACACACAGACCGAGGCCTCTGAAACACAACACAACACCTGCTCACTCCCTCTTCCTATCTCTCTCTCTCTCTCTTTACTCCTTCACTCACAGTATTAAACCCATTGGTTACACAATCATTCAATTCATTCTCACAGTATGTGTCAACAGATTTCTCCCATCAATGAAAATATATTTAATGTAATAATCTGTATTTTGTTTAAGTACCTGTACCTGCTACCATGTGTTTTCTGTGTAACTGTGTACCTTTAAGGGATTGCCAGCCCATGCAATCTGTATCCCATTCATGGCAAACTGGTCTCCTTTAGGGAGAGAGGCATTGTAATTCCCCACAGTGACAAACACAGTCTCTCCTGCCGGGTCTCTCTGCCAGTTCACCAGCTCATATATGGCTGTGGGGTCTCCGTTCTCATCAAAATACATTCTCTCCCCAGACTTCATGATAAAGTTTACGTCTCGCAGGTATCTCAACACCTGCAAGAGTTAAAATAATTAACATGGATTATAGTGTAAAATTCATACACATCACTGTCCACATAGGAGAATGCTTTTTGGTTCAAGGTAGAGTCATTTTAGGTTCCAGGTAGAACCCTCTACGGAAAAGGTTTTATATGGAACCCAAATTGGTTCTACCTGGAACCCAAAGTGTTCTACTAGGAACCAAAAAGGGTTCCTTAAAGGGTTCTCCTATGGGGACAGCTGAAGAACCCTTTAGATAGCGCCTTTTTTCTAAGACTGTAGATTTCAAGTACTTTAGAAATAACATTGTGTGATTGTAAATATTTAGCAATTTCCTAAAACCTGTCAGTAAATAATCAAATCGGTTTAACAAAATTAATGTTAAAACAGTATAACTGAAAAAACTATCGGTGGCCAATAGAGGTAGCCACTCACCTGTCCTGGCTCGATGCTGTCTCTGTGTGCACAGTTCCTATTCCCACCTTGGCCTTCACCGTGCCTGCAGGTCAGTAGGTCATGTATGGAGTGGGCCACAGCATACACTGCCTTATACACATTATTAGAGAACCTCAGCTCAGAAGTGTCAGTAAAGGGGTTACTGATTTCCTCCAGTTTCTCAGACCCAGAGCACTGCCTCTGCCGAGGCCCACTGTCTTTCTCCTGCTGAGGGGAAAACCTGCAGCTGAACGTGGTCTCCCAGAACTCTCTGAGCAGGGTGTTGTTTGGATCCTGGGCTGGACCGACACGGAGCAGGAACTCTCTGAGGCCTGGGATCTTAGACTTACTGATGGTGAATCCCAGAGTACCGCTGAGGACAGCAGAGCTCCTCCTAGTGGCCAGGCGATCAATAGTTGTCCAGGACTCACTGCCCACCCACTGCAGCCCGGTCAGGTTCTGGGCCAGTGCCTCCTCCAGCAGAACAGCCATCTCCAACTGTGACAGAAAGGCCACCACAACCTTGGAGCTGGCCCTGCTAATCACCTCAACCACCCTGGCTATCTGCTCCCTGGGGTTGTTCCATAAGATAGCCTCAGAGTACTCTATACACACGCCCTCCAGACCGGCAGCCTCCATGAAGGTTGCCATGCCGTTGTTCCCGTAGGCGTTGTCACTTCTAACAGCCCCCACCCAGGTCCAGCCAAAGTATTTGACCAGTTGGGCCAGGGCTCTACTCTGGTAGAAGTCACTGGGGATGGTTCTGAAGAAGGAGGGGAACTCCTTTCTGTTACTCAGACATGCACAGGTGGCTAAGTGGCTGATCTAGATAGAACAGGAGGAAAAAGACAATAGTAATAATTTTTCATCAGCCAGAATTGTTTAACTCTATGTGTGACTTCATTACCACTGGTATTTGAAAAGCTCCTGTGGATCGTGACATCACAATAGTGGAGGAAGAATCAGAGGCACCGATGATGGCCTGGACTGCTGATTGGCCAGAGCAGGTCTTTCCCACCGTCCTCTCCTGACCGTTCATCAGAGCCATAACCGCACGCATGGAGGACAGAGTCGAGCCACAACTATCATATATCCTGTAGCCAATAGAGATGTTGGGGAGCAAAGAACTGCTGTTATTGATCTCTTCGATGGCGAAGATCATGGTCTGAGCTAAATGAAAATCTATGAGGTTCATGCTGCGGAAACAGAAGGGGAACAAAAAGCATTGAATTAGGTTTGTCTGGTAGAAGATGTGAAACTGCAGAAATGACCATGGTCCGATTTCATTGTCAGGTTGAGTTCTTCTTTGAATCTTATGATTCCAATCTTCTTTTCTACTTGTCAAAAAAAAAAGGTCAAGTCAATGACACATAAATCCATCACAGAGACTGGGTGACTGTAAAAGAGCTTACCTGGAGCAGATGAGAGGAGGTGGTGTGTCAGTGAAGGAGAGCGGGGGCTCCGAGATTTCGGTGTGGATGGTAAAGGCTCCTCCGATAGTCACGTCTCCTTCCTTGGACAACATAGGGAACTCTGGTCTTCCCAGTATCCGACAGAGAGACTCCTCTCCCTCTGCCCAAAAGGCTCCAAACACCCCCATCACTACCACCCATAGTAGCTGCATCACACTCTCTCACACACACTCTGTAAGAGGCCTCCTAAAGGAATCAGGGAAGACCTGACCCCCACCCCCTAAAATGTCTGGGTTTTATGCATGCTGGAGACTGTGACGCTTTCTTCTCAGCAAATCAGAGAAGGATGAGGTCATTAGGGCTGTGTTTTGGCTGTGCTACTGCCAAAATACACAACACAACTGTTTTTTTTAACAAATACTGTGCATTATATATTCAAACTCCTGCATATTTAGGTTTGACCAATGTTGTTATACACATTTTCCTTGTGAGTGATAACGAATACAGATTGTGTGTGTTTTAGGACTGCTAATGTCAGCACACAGTATACAGGTGGAAGAAGGTGTCATATTCAAGTCCTTTGTGTGTATAGTTGTGCTTCCCTCTCAACCCTGCATGTTTTCCTAAACCTTAGCCTCCAGATGTAATCTCTCAGTGTACACCCTAATCACCAAACCTTATTAGAAAACAGATGTTCACACACCTTGCTCACAAGTTTTTATGGGTTATGGGAGAGCATTCCTAACAAACTTAAAACTGAAATATGTCTGATGTTGACTTACTAGTTTATTATAGGTTGAGTCTCTGATGAGCAGTAGGGTCGTTCCACGACATGAGTCCGATTTGCATCCTTTTAATATTTTAAGTAGAAATTGTGCCCCAATATTGCATTTCAAAAGCCTGTTGTATTAAATGAACATTATATTTTTTTAATGTGTCAGACTAGTTGAAGCGTACAAATTCAGCATTTTCACATGTCCCTCTGTGCACACTGTGGCTTCTCGGAAGATTTCAACCAACTTAACCCCAAAATGTCTCCAAGTGTTCACCATAATTTAAAAGCCCCTGTTATTTTGTTGATAATTATTATTTATTTCATGTGAATAGTGAATATTTATTTAAGGAAAAAGAAAACTTCCTCATTGTAAGGTCAACACTGTTACATGAACTGGACTCTCGTTTTAACATGAGGAAACTATTGTGTTTTTGGCCATTTTCTGGTGTTTTGTGGTGAGAAACTGAGTGGGTCAATCATTACACATCGACCCTATTACCCATAGATAGACAGGCTATAAATGTTTGAACAACAGCATTTATTTTGTGAAGTTTGCATTCAGTTTCCCCTCCCTGTTGTACACTATAAGCTTCCATTCCCCCTGTCAGAAGGGGACTCAAATCAAATCAAATTGTATTTGTCACATACACATGGTTAGCAGATGTTAATGCGAGTGTAGCGAAATGCTTGTGCTTCTAGTTCCGACAATGCAGTAATAACCAACAAGTAATCTAGCTAACAATTCCAAAACTACTACCTTATAGACACAAGTGTAAGGGGATAAAGAATATGTACATAAAGATATTTGAATGAGTGATGGTACAGAGCGGCATAGGCAAGATACAGTAGATGGTATTGAGTACAGTATATACATATGAGATGAGTATGTAAACAAAGTGGCATAGTTAAAGTGGCTAGTGATACATGTATTACATAAAGATGCAGTAGATGATATAGAGTACAGTATATACGTATACATATGAGATTAATAATGTAGGGTATGTAAACATTATATTAGGTAGCATTGTTTAAAGTGGCTAGTGATATATTTTACATAATTTCCCATCAATTCCCACTATTAAAGTGGCTGGAGTTGAGTCAGTGTGTTGGCAGCAGCCACTCAAGGTTAGTAGAGGCTGAAAAAACAGTCTGATGGCCTTGAGATAGAAGCTGTTTTTCAGTCTCTCGGTCCCAGCTTTGATGCACCTGTACTGACCTTGCCTTCTGGATGATAGCGGGGTGAACAGGCAGTGGCTCGGGTGGTTGTCCTTGATGATCTTTATGGCCTTCCTGCAACATCGGGTGGTGTAGGTGTCCTGGAGGGCAGGTAGTTTGCCCCCTGTGATGCGTTGTGCAGACCTCACTACCCTCTGGAGAGCCTTACGGTTGTGGGCGAAGCAGTTGCCGTACCAGGCGGTGATACAGCCCGACACGATGCTCTCGATTGTGCATCTGTAGAATTTTGTGAGTGCTTTTGGTGACAAGCCGAATTTCTTCAGCCTCCTGAGGTTGAAGAGGCGCTGCTGCGCCTTCTTCACGATGCTGTCTGTGTGGGTGGACCAATTCAGTGTGTCTGTGATGTGTACACCGAGGAACTTAAAACTTACTACCCTCTCCACTACTGTTCCATCGATGTGGATAGGGGGGTGTTCCCTCTGCTGTTTCCTGAAGTCCACAATCATCTCCTTAGTTTTGTTGACGTTGAGTGTGAGGTTATTTTCCTGACACCACACTCCGAGGGCCCTCACCTCCTCCCTGTAGGCCGTCTCGTCGTTGTTGGTAATCAAGCCTACCACTGTTGTGTCGTCCGCAAACTTGATGATTGAGTTGGAGGCGTGCGTGGCCACGCAGTCGTGGGTGAACAGGGAGTACAGGTGAGGGCTCAGAACGCACCCTTGTGGGGCCCCAGTGTTGAGGATCAGCGGGGTGGAGATGTTGTTGCCTACCCTCACCACCTGGGGGCGGCCCGTCAGGAAGTCCAGTACCCAGTTGCACAGGGCGGGGTCGAGACCCAGGGTCTCGAGCTTGATGACGAGCTTGGAGGGCACTATGGTGTTAAATGCCGAGCTGTAGTCGATGAACAGCATTCTCACATAGGTATTCCTCTTGTCTGGATGGGTTAGGGCAGTGTGCAGTGTGGTTGAGATTGCATCATCTGTGGACCTATTTGGGCGGTAAGCAAATTGGAGTTGGTCTAGGGTGTCAGGTAGGGTGGAGGTGATATGGTCCTTGACTAGTCTCTCAAAGCACTTCATGATGACGGAAGTGAGTGCTACGGGGCGGTAGTCGTTTAGCTCAGTTACCTTAGCTTTCTTGGGAACAGGAACAATGGTGGCCCTCTTGAAGCATGTGGGAACAACAGACTGGGATAGGGATTGATTTAATATGTCCGTAAACACACCAGCCAGCTGGTCTGCGCATGCTCTGAGGGCGCGGCTGGGGATGCCGTCTGGGCCTGCAGCCTTGCGAGGGTTGACACGTTTAAATGTTTTCCTCACGTCGGCTGCAGTGAAGGAGAGTCCGCATGTTTTGGTTGCGGGCCGTGTCAGTGGCACTGTATTGTCCTCAAAGCGGGCAAAAAAGTGATTTAGTCTGCCTGGGAGCAAGACATCCTGGTCCGTGACAGGGCTGGTTTTCTTTTTGTAATCCGTGATTGACTGTAGGCTGACTTAAGATGAAGTCATCATTCCTGTTACGGTCAACCATGTTACTTTATTTGGCAAATAAACTAGAATTCTTAGGGCTGGATTCAATCTGTATCGCAGAAGTATCGTGGAAGATCTTCATTGTAAAGCAATTGAAATTTAAGGGTAATATTGCTGTGTTCGCGGAGACTGCATTCATGGTAAACACTTTATCTGCCAGATCAATCGGATATCATGATTACTATGATTTGTAGTAGAAGTAGAAGACATGATGTCATAATCTAGACATTACATTAATCAGGAATTGAATCCTGAAAAAAACTGGATTAGGACACACAGAGAGTAATTTTATTTGTGTGTAGGTTGGTTGTTGGGCTTGTGGTACCTGCAGCATTGCTAATCTTTCCCTCTGCACATGGGAGACAGTCATAACAGCATTCAGGCTTTTCATTATGTACAGCCTCTCTCACTGCACACTGACACAGTTATCTTTAGGGGACAGACAGTAGACATGGTTTACTCTAAATGTTACATGTTTTACTTCAGCAGGGTTTGTTACATAAATATTTTAAATTGCAATATTGAGCAACACATTAAGGATGGAAAGGATGTTTTAGTGTCACATACACCAAATAGGTGTGGTGAAATGTGTTGTTTTACAGGGCCAGCCATGGTAGTACAGCGCCCATGGAGCAAATTAGGGGTAGCCCTTTCCTGCAGTCAATGGCCAAATAACCCTCTTTGGCCGCATGGGTGGAATGCTACAAATATTTTTCATAATTTCATAATTAATAATGTTTTAGTTTTTTGTGGGGGACAAAAAACAGTTTCTACATAAAACATTTTTGTTATACTTCTGTCATGTACACTATATATAAAAAAATATATGGACACCCCTTCAAATGACTGGATTCTGCTATTTCAGCGACACCCGTTGCTGACAGGTGTATAAAAGAGATACAATCTCCATAGACAAACAATGGCTGTAGAATGGCCTTACTGAAGAGCTCAGTGACTTTCAACGTGGCACCGTCACAGGATACCACCTTTCCAACAAGTCAGTTCTTCAAATTTATGCCCTGCTAGAGCTGCCCCAGTCAACTGTAAATGCTATTATTATGAAGTGGAAACATCTAGGAGCAACAACAGCTCCTAGATGTGGTAGGCCACACAAATTAAAGCTCACCGCCATTCGACTGGAGCAGTGGAAACACGTTCTGGAGAGATATAAAGCTCACCGCCAATGCTATGTGGAAGATCTCCATGGTACGTGCCATGCCAGACACTCCCTGACTCACCACTGGTATGTAGAAGGGGTCCGTGGTACGTGCCATGCCAGACACTCCCTGACTCACCACAGGTATGTAGAAGAGGTCCATGGTACGTGCCATGCCAGACACTCTCTGACTCACCACAGGTATGTAGAAGGGGTCCATGGTACGTGCCATGCCAGACACTCCCTGACTCACCACAGGTATGTAGAAGGGGTCCATGGTACGTGCCATGCCAGACTCTCCCTGACTCACCACAGGTATGTAGAAGGGGTCCATGGTACGTGCCATGCCAGACACTCCCTGACTCACCAAAGGTATGTAGAAGAGGTCCATGGTACGTGCCATGCCAGACACTCCCTGACTCACCACAGGTATGTAGAAGGGGTCCATGGTACGTGCCATGCCAGACACTCCCTGACTCACCACTGGTATGAAGAAGGGGTCCATGGTACGTGCCATGCCAGACACTCCCTGACTCACCACAGGTATGTAGAAGAGGTCCATGGTACGTGCCATGCCAGACATTCCCTGACTCACCACAGGTATGTAGAAGGGGTCCATGGTACGTGCCATGCCAGACACTCCCTGACTCACCACTGGTATGTGGAAGGGCTCCATGGTGCGTGCCATGCCTATAGTGGAGGTGGTGGTCTCCCCTATGACAGTGTGTACAGTGGTCGGGCTCGGTTCAGCTCTGTGGCCCCTCCTCATATCCGTTTATCAAAGCCAGGGACACCTGCACAGAGGGTGAGGCACGAGTTAAAAGGATCCTGTAGCCCAGAGACAGCCATGGCAGCAGCTCAGAGCTGTTATTGATCTCCACTATGGCAAAGATCATGTTCTGGTTGCACTGGAGCTCACCTGGGTCCAGCCTGCAAAGAGGAGATCTAGTACTGTCACTTCAGTTTTAGGAAGTGAAATCCCAGGCAAAATTATTAGTCTTACTCTGTGATTATGAATGTTTGTATATGTGAAAAAGATACATAAAAGCAATAACTGTTTTTCAACAGTTTTTTACCCTTCACACTGAATGCTTCCTGGGTTGACCTGCGGTGTTTGATTCACACTGACTGAGAGAGAGAAAAAAGTAGACTTCGCACGTCAAACGTCTGATTTATGACCCTATGTCCGGATGACGTGTACATGCCCAAATATGGGAATCCTGGCAGGAAGGTGTCACGTGGTTATGCAATTATAAGTGAATTCTGTTCCTGTTGTCACGTGTTAGAGTGTGTGTGTTATTTTATGGCTATATTGCATCTATTCCTTTGAAGTTGTCATGATGATTGATGTGTAGGGACCTCGTTGAACTGGGGGGTATGTGTTTGAACAATTCCAAGAGGATGGCCCCACACCCACCCTATTTTATTGCCTTTAGGGTTGTTGTCTATGAAGCAAGAATGTCTGGGGGGATTGTGTTGGCGGCATACGCATTATAAATAAGGCCCAGAACAACACAAGATTATAATTTAGTCCCAGAACTCTAAACAAGATTTTTTAAATAAAACCCAGAACATTAAACATAAAATGATGTCTCCTGGTCCAATTCTCGAGGTGCTATTTATCTCACCCCAAGGATGTGGGGGGCTAAAAGGTCAAACAACCCCGGCAGAATATATCTTGTCGAGACAACCTCCTAAAAACATATGTTGTTTCTAATCAGCGCATATACTAAAAGCTATTTTTGTGTTTACAGCTGACAGACCACAAAGAAGGATCCCGGCTGCAATATGGACTCTGAACGACCACTCACACACTCCATATTCCAGACCCAAACAAGTAACGCACAACTTATGCGCAAGTGCATTGCGCAGAATCACCCCAGCCCGAAAAGTGTGAGTGGGCCAGAAACTTACTGCTTCAAGAAATAGCGCTACATGGACACAGTATGAAGACATTATATATATATATATTATTAGTTATATATATTTGATTATTATTTATACATTTTTATGATTGAATATGTTAAATAAAAATGACAATTAATGTTTTTTCAGACTCCAACGAGATATGCCCGGCAGAATCTGGAATGCTTGGTGAAAAAAGTCTAGAGCCCCCGGTGTCCACGATTCGTCAGAACATCCCTCTTCAAAAAAGCTGAGGTAATTTAATTATGTATTGTTAATATATACTATTACACCTGAAATGTATTTGACATTTTTTATCTAATATATTTTATGGTTAATAACCTATTTTGTATGTATTATTGTCTTTCAGACTCCTCCTCTGTGTATAACAACACAGAAGACCATACACACCGAGAGCACGTGGAGGATTTCGGCACACCGGACATTCACAATAAAACACTGAAACCGGATGATTTTACAGTTTTAAATGACATTTCAGAGGAAGATGACTTGATATTATGTGAAATGGCCAACCTTCCTGATTCCTCCAATTATTTTGTAGGGCGGGCGCAGTGACTTGAAAGCCATAAGCATCTTTTCAATGGCATATATTCAATGGCATATAGCACAGAAGTCACAATTTTAGCATGTGAACAATTTGATAGTACAAAAGCGACGAAGTCTGTCTGTTCATATGTATGTTCCAAAGCCTGCAAGGATGTAACCTTTTTCATGCCTGTGTTTAGCTTTAAATGGATTGATTCTAAATCTTTTTTTTGCACCCAGTGTCATAGCTCAAGGTAGTAAAATCTTGTGTTTTGTAGGCCCCGCCTTCAACCAGAGATACGTTGACAGTTTAAGCTTCTTAGCCATGAGATTGGCTCAATTGCCAGAGGCCTTCGGTTTTCACAACAGAGGCCCACTTCTTCACAACTGAGGAGAATCAACATTATATCGAATCTAATCCCAGCCCCGAAATGTACTGGTGTGATCAAATGTCTCCCAAAGAGTGAGAGAGATTCATGACGTGCTATGAGACAGTAAGACATAGCACCTTAGATTTGAATTGAGAGATGGAATCATACTGTGACAATGATGTGGTTATACTTAGACTGGTTTTATTTTCAATCTCTTCTCAATTTTAGTTCAATTATACCTTCCGGTAACCTGCCTCACCCAATGTGATACGGAACCGCTATTATTATTATTTTTATCCCTTATAGCAAGAACCACGTAGCCATCAGATGCTAACCAGCTAATTAGCTACAAGCTATATAGTCGTTGTTAGCCACTTCTAGCGGCCTTTACCTTCTGCACAGGTACCAGCCTTTTCTTTTATATATATATATATTTTTTAGCCTGGATAATACTCGCCAGCCTACCAGTAACGGACTGTCTCTCCACTAAAACGCCGGATTCCTGACGTAATCCCTGGACCATTACTCCTGATCTTCACAGCTAGCTAGCACCCACCGAGTTACCCAGTACTGAAGCTATCCCTGAGTCCCACGTCCTGGCCTACTCAATTGTTCACCCAGATTCCACCCAAACAAGGCTAGAACACAATACTCCACCAGATCCTTGCCGTAAGCTCTGGACCTTGACACCGGATCACCGCTGCTACCGAGTGGCTATAGTGGCTAACACCCCTGCCCCGAAGCTAGCACCAGTTAGCCGTGAGCCAGGCGCATCTCCAGGATAGAAAACTAAATTACTACAACTACAATACCTCTTTTGCCATCTGGTTTGGATCCTTAGTTGACACTGCGCCCCGCCGCACCACAACGACTGGTCTGCCGACGAATACTCCATCCGCTGTGCCTTCAATCGGCCTACGTCGGATGTCGGAGCAGACACTTCTACTAGCCCCGGGCTACTAACTTTAAACGCTGTGTCGCCTGCGTGCTAGCATAGTAGCGACTACTCCGTGGCTTCCCTGTTCCATCTATTGCTGCCTCCTGTACCATATGATAACTTGACTACATAGCTGATGTCTGCTGGGCTATCCATTAATCACGGTACTCCATTCTGTTTATTTTTTTCGATTATCTGTCGGCCCCAGCTGCGAACTCAGGCCCTGTATGTAGTTAACCGACCCTCTCTGCCCATTCATCACCATTTTACCTGTTGTTGTTTTAGCTGATTAGCTGTTGATGTTTCACCCATCTTAGCTAGCTCTCCAAATCAACACCTGTGATTACATTATGCCTCGCTGTATGTCTCTCTCATATGTCAATATGTCTTGTATACTGTTTAAGTTAGTTATCATTGTTTTAGTTTACAATGGAGCCCCTAGTTCCACTCATTATACCTCTGATACCTCCTTTGTCCCACCTCCCACACATGCGGTGACGCCCAGAAATCTGTTCCTTTTATTCTTTGTCTCCAATGCTCTAGGCGACCAGTTTGATAGCCTTTAGTCGAACCCTCATCCTACTCCTCCTCTGTTCCTCGGGTGATGTGGAGGTAAACACAGGCCCTGCGTGTCCTCAGGCACCCTCATTTGTTGACTTCTGTGATCGAAAAAACCTTGGTTTCATGCATGTCAACATCAAAAGCAGTAACGCTCAATGAGTGAATAGGTGTGGAGTCAGGCGCAGAGAGCAAAGGATGCGGGAAAAAACACGCTTTAATGTCCAGAATAAATCACAGGAACAAAAATAGTATACCAAACCAGGTAATACTACAGAACAAAAGTAACCTATCATGAAAAATAAAAGGACAGCGAGAAACCCAAATGAAAACACTAACCACTCTAACACATACAGATGAACAAGCCCGCACAAACAGAAGCGGGCTGAACGAACTTAAATAACCCCACCCTAACAACCAAACAAGAAACAGGTGAAACCAGTTAGACAAAACCAAACGAACACAGAACAAAGGATCGGTGGCAGCTAGTAGACCGGTGACGACGACAGCCGAGCGCCACCCGAACAAGAAGGGGAGTCACCTTCGGTAATATTCAAACAGTACCCCCCCCCCCCCCCTGGCGTGCCGACGCCGGCCTTGGGGACGACCCGGGGTCCGAGGCGCCGAGCTATTCCGGATGGAGGCGATGGAACTCTCTCAACATAGATGGATGCAGAATATCTCCCACCGGGACCCAGCACCTCTCCTCCGGACCGTACCCCTCCCAATCAACGAGGTACTGCAGGCCCCTCACCCGGCGTCTCGAGTCCAGAATAGCTCGTATCGTGTACGCCGGGGAATCCTCGATGTCCAGAGGTGGCGGAGGGACCTCCGGAACCTCACCTTCCTGCATGGGACCAGCTACCACCGGCCTGAGGAGAGACACATGAAACGAGGGGTTAATGCGATAATACAAAGGAAGAAATAATCGATAACAAACCTTGTTTATTCTCCTCAGGACTTTAAATGGCCCTACACACTGCGGACCCAGCTTCCGGCAGGGCAAGCAGAAGGGCAGGTTTCGGGTCGAGAGCCAGACCCTGTCCCCTGGTGCAAACACGGGGGCCTCACTGCGGTGACGGTCAGCGCTCTTCTTCTGCCGTCCACTCGCTTGGCGTAATGACTCCTGGACGGCCCTCCTGGTCTCCTTAGAGCGCGGCACCCACTCCTCCACCGCAGGAGCCTCAGTCTGGCTCTGATGCCATGGTGCAAGGACCGGCTGGTACCCCAACACACACTCAAATGGTGACATGTTGGTATAGGTGTGGCTTAGTGAGTTCTGGGCCATTTCTGCCCAGGGGATGTATCTCGCCCACTCCCATGGCCGGTCCTGGCAATACGACCACAGAAACCTACCCACCTCCTGGTTCACTCTCTCCACCTGCCCATTACTCTCCGGGTGATACCCTGAGGTCAGGCTGACCGAGACCCCCAGACGTTCCATAAATGCCCTCCACACACGGGAGGTAAACTGGGAACCCCGATCAGAAACTATATCCTCGGGCACCCCATAGTGCCGGAAGACATGGGTGAAAAGGGCCTCCGCAGTCTGCAGGGCCGTAGGGAGACCGGGCAACGGGATAAGACGGCAGGACTTAGAGAACCGATCCACAACGACCAGGATCGTTGTGTTCCCCTGAGAGGGGGGAAGGTCCGTAAGAAAATCCACCGATAGCTGGGCACACGGCCGTTGTGGAACGGGGAGGGGTTGTAATTTCCCTCGTGGCAGGTGCCTAGGAGCCTTACTCTGGGCACACACCGAACAGGAGGAGACATAGAATCGCACATCCCTCACCAAGGTGGGCCACCAGTACTTCCTCCTAAGACCTTGCACTGTCCTAGAAATACCTGGGTGACCCGACGAGGGTAGACTATGAGCCCATCGAATCAATTGATCCCGAACAGCGAGCGGCATTTACATTCAACTCTCCGGACACTGTGGAGGCGCAGGTTTCTCCCTTAGCGCCCGCTCGATGTCCGCGTCCACCTCCCATACTACTGGTGCCACCAGCTTAGCCGCCGGAATGATGGGAGTAGGATCGATGGACCGGTCCTCAGTGTCTTAGAGGCGGGACAGCGCGTCGGCCTTAGTGTTGAGGGAACCTGGTCGATACGAGATAGTAAAACGAAATCTGGTGAAATACATGGCCCACCTTGCCTGACGAGGATTCAGTCTCCTAGCTGATCGGATATACTCCAGGTTACGGTGGTCAGTCCAGATAAGGAAAGGGTGCTTAGCCCCGTCAAGCCAGTGTCTCCACACCTTCAGGGTCTTAACCATAGCCAACAACTCCCTGTCCCCCTCTTCATAATTCCGCTCCGCTGGCCCAAGCTTCTTCGAAAAAAAGGCACAGGGGCGGAGCTTCGGTGGCGTACCCGAGCGCTGTGAGAGCACCGCTCCAACCCCAGCCTCGGATGCGTCCACCTCTACTATGAACGCCAAAGAAGGGTCCGGATGCGCCAACACCGGCGCCTCAGTGAACAGCGCCTTCAACCTACGGAAAGCTACGTCCGCCTCTGCTCACCACTGCAAACGCACCGACCCCCCCTTCAGCAGTGAGGTAATAGGAGCTGCTACCTGACCAAAACTGCGGATACACCTCCGGTAGTAATTGGCAAACACTAAGAACCGCTGCACCTCCTTTATCGTGGTCGGAGTCGGCCAATTACGCACGGCCTTGACGTGGTCACCCTCCATTACCAGCCCCGAGCTGGAAATGCGATAACCCAGGAAGGAAACGGCTCGTTTGGAAAACTCACATTTCTCCGCCTTCACGTACAGGTCATGCTCCAGCAGTCGCCCAAGAACCTTGCGCACCAGAGACACATGCGCAGTGCATGTAGCGGAGTAGATCAAAATATCGTCAATTTACACTACCACACCCTGTCCGTGCAGGTCTCTGAGAATCTCACCCACGAAGGATTGAAAGATAGCTGGAGCATTATTTAACCCGTATGGCATGACAAGGTACTCATAATGGCCAGATGTAGTGCTAAATGCGGTTTTCCACTCATCTCCCTCCCGAATACTCACCAGATTATACGCACTCCTGAGATCCAGTTTCGTGAAGAACTGCGCTCTGTGAAATGATTCCACTGCCGTAGCAATGAGAGGTAGTGGGTAACTAAAACCCACCGTGATGGAATTGAGACCTCGATAATCAATACACGGACGCAAACCACCATCCTTTTTCTTCACAAAAAAGAAACTCGAGGAGACGGGTGACATGGAGGGCCGAACGTACCCCTGTCCCAGAGCTTCGGTGACATATGTTTCCATAGCCAACGTCTCCTCCTGGGATAAAGGATACACATGACTCCTGGGGAGTGCAGCGTTTACCTGGAGGTTTATCACGCAATCCCCCTGTCGATGGGGTGGTAATTGGGTCGCTTTCTTTTTACTGAAAGCGATAGCCAAATCGGCATACTCAGCGGGAATGCGCACGGTGGAAACCTGGTCTGGACTCTCCACAGTGGTCGCACCGATGGAAACTCCTACACACCTGCCTGAACACTCATCAGACCACCCCTGGAGAGTTCCCTGTTTCCACGAAATCGTCGGATTGTGAATAGCCAGTCAGGGAATCCCCAGCACCACCGAAATCGCAGGTGAATCAATAAGGAACAGACTAATCCGCTCCTTATGATTCCCCTGCGTAATCATCTTCAAAGGAATTGTGGCCTCACTGACCTGCCATGACCCTAATGGTTGACTATCTAAAGAGTGCACGGGAAAAGGGGGGTCTACTTTTACTAACGGAATCCTCAACCTCTGAGCTAGTCCGCGATCTATAAAGTTCCCAGCTGCGCCTGAATCGACTAGCGCCTTATGCTGGAGAGAGGGAAAAAATGTAAGGAAACAAATTAATAAAAACATGTCACCAACAGGAAACTCTGGGAGAGTGTGGTGCTTACTCACCTGGGGTTACCGAGGAGTGTTCTGCCTGCCCTATCGACTCCCAGATGAACTCCTCCAGCACCGACCTGAAGTGTGCCCTCTCTGGCCACAACTGGTACAGGAGGAGCCTCCTCCTTCGATCTCCCTAGACGCGGCCCCTCCTAGCTCCATTGGGATAGGAGCGGGAGGGTCAGGAGGTGGAACTAACAGGACCCTTTCAGAACGTCCGCGAGCAGCTAGCAGATGGTCTAACCGGATCGACAGGTCTATCAGTTCATCCAAGCTAAGCGTAGTGTCCCGACAAGCCAGCTGCGGACGTCCTCTTTCAGGCTACACCTGTAATGGTCTATCAGGGCCCTGTCGTTCCAACCTGCTCCAGTGGCCAAGGTCCGGAAATCCAGCGTGAAGTCCTGCGCGCTCCTCGTCCCCTGCCTGAGATGGAACAACCTTTCACCCGCTGCTCGGCCCTCAGGAGGGTGATTGAACACGGCCCGGAAACGGCAGGTGAACTCTACCCGTAAGGCAAGTGACGAGAACACTCACGCTCTCCTCGTCCGAGGGAGACGGCCGAACGGTGGCCAGGTAGAGATCTAGTTGAAGCAGGAATCCCTGGCACCCCGCCGGTGCTCCATCGTACTCCCTCAGAGGCGTAATGCGCAGAGCGCTGGAACCAGATCCCGCTTGGGGAGATGGTAGAGTTGCTGGTGGGAGGGTAGGTGGGGTAGTAGGGAGACCAATCCTTTCCCAACGATCCATCCACTCCATCATTTGATCCATCTCCGATCCGATGCGATGGAGGATGGACGTGTGATGAAGGACTCTCTCCTCCATCGTGGGAAGAGGGGTGGTCGCTGCTCCTGCTGACTCAATCATATGTTGCGGGCTTCTGTGACGCTCAATGAGTGAATAGGTGTGGAGTCAGGTGCAGAGAGCAAAGGATGCGGGAAAAAACACGCTTTAATGTCCAGAATAAATCACAGGAACAAAAATAGTATACCAAACCAGGTAATACTACAGAACAAATGTAACCTATCGTGAAAAATAAAAGGACAGCGAGAAACCCAAATGAAAACACTAACCACTCTAACACATACAGATGAACAAGCCCGCACAAACAGAAGCGGGCTGAATGTACTTAAATAACCCCACCCTAACAACCAAACAAGAAACAGGTGAAACCAATTAGACAAAACCAAACGAACACAGAACAAAGGATCGGTGGCAGCTAGTAGACCGGTGACGACGACCGCCGAGCGCCACCCGAACAAGAAGGGGAGTCACCTTCGGTAATATTCGTGACAGAAGCCTCCTCCCTAAGTTTGTTTTACACACTGCTTTAGCACACTCAGCCAACCCTGATGTATTTGCCGTGTCTGAATCCTGGCTTAGGAAGGCCACCAACAATTCTGAGATTTCCATACCCAACTACAACATTTTCTGCCAAGATAGAACTACCAAAGGGGGAGGAGTTGCAATCTACTGCAGAGATAGCCTGCAACGTTCTGTGATACTTTCCAGGTCTATACCAAAACAGTTTGAACTTCTAATTAAAAAAATGTACCTCTCCAGAAATAAGTCTCTCACTGTTGCCACCTGCTATCGACCCCACTCCGCTCCAAGCTGTGCCCTGGTCACCATTTGTGAATTGAACCCCCCCCCCCCCCATCTAGCTTCAGAGTTCGTTCTGAATATATCTGGGATATGCTTACCACCACGGCAGTCCTACAATCTAAGCTAGATGCCCTCAATCTCACACAAATCATCAAGGAACCCACCAGGTACAACCCTAAATCCGTAAACATGGGCACCCTCATAGACATTATCCTGACCAGTCTCCAACTTCAGCAATTTTTGCAATTTGTTCCAGTCACTGGCAGCAGAGAATTGGAAGGAAAAGCGACCAAATAAGGTGTTGGCTTTGAGGATGATCAGTGAGATATACCTGCTGGAACGTGTGCTACGGGTGGGTGTTGTTATCGTGACCAATGAACTGAGATAAGGCGGAGGACGCAGTGGTGGGTGGTGTAAGGTGGTTTGGCAATAAAGCAAAACTTTTCTCGATGGAGTACAAGAGCACCTCCTCCCAGCTGCCCACTGCACTGAGACTAGGTAACATGTTCACCACTGATAAATCCAAGATAATCGAACATTTCAAAGATCATTTCTCGAAGGCTGGCCATACCTTCCTCCAGGCTATTCCATCCCCAGCCAACAGCTCTGCCCCCCCTGCCCCCCCGCAGCTACACACCCAAGCCTCCCCAGCTTCTCCTTCACCCAGATCCAGACAGCAGATATTCTGAAAGAGCTGAAAAACCTGGACCCGTACAAATCAGCTGGGCTAGACAATCTCGACCCTCTCTTTCTAAAGTAATCCACCGCCATTGTTGCAACCCCTATTACTAGCCTGTTCAACCACTCTTTCGAATCATCCAAGATCCCTACAGATTGGAAATCTGCCGCAGTCGTCCCCCTTTGCAAAGGGGGTGACACCCTAGACCCAAAATGTTACAGACCTATACCATCCTGCCCTGCCTATCTAAAGTCTTTGAAAGCCATGTTAATAAACAGATCACTGAGCATTTCGAATCCCAACGTACCTCCGCTGTGCAATCCGGCTTCCGAGCCGGTCACGGGTGCAACTCAATAACGCTCAAGGTACTAAACGATATCATAACCGCCATCGATAAAAGACAGTACTGTGCAGCCGTCTTCATCGACGTGGCCAAGGCTTTCGACTCTGTCAATCACCATATTCTTATCGTCAGACTCAATAGCCTTGGTTTTTCTAATGACTGCCTCGCCTGGTTCACCAACCACTTTGCAGACAGAGTTCAGTGTGTCGAATCGGAGGGCATGTTGTTTGGACCTCTGGCAGTCTCTATGGGGGTACCACAGGGTTCAATTCTCAGGCCGACTCTTTTCTTTGTATATATCAATGTCGCTCTTGCTGCGGGCGATTCTCTGATCCACCTCTACGCAGACGACACCATTCTGTTTACTTCTGGCCCTTCCTTGGACACTTTGCTAACTAACCTCCAAACAAGCTTCAATGCCATACAACACTCATTCCGTGGCTTCCAACTGCTCTTAAACGCTAGTAAAACCAAATGCATGCTTTTCAACTGTTCACTGCCCTCACCTGCCCGCCCGACTAGCATCACCACCCTGGATGGTTCCGACTTAGAATATGTGGTCAACTATAAATAGCTAGTTGTCTGGCTAGACTCTAAACTTTCCTTCCAGACTCATATTAAACATCTCCAATCTAAAATCAAATCTAGAATCGGCTTTCAATTTCCCAACAAAGCCTCCTTCACTCACATCGCCAAACTTACCCTAGTAAAACTGATTATCCTACCGATCCTCACCTTCAGCGATGTCATCTACAAAATAGCTTCCAACACTCTACGCATAATACTGGATGCAGTCTATCACAGTGCCATCTGTTTTGTTACCAAATTACCTTATACCACCCACCACTGCGACCTGTATGCTCTAGTTGGCTGGCCTTCGCTACATATTCATCGCCAGACCCACTGGCTCCAGGTCATCTATAAGTCCATGCTAGGTAAAGCTCCGCCTTATATCAGTTCACTGGTCACGATAACAACACCCACCTGTAGCACACATTCCAGCAGGTATATCTCACTGATCATCCCCAAAGCCAACACATATTTTGGTCGCCTTTCCTTCCAGTTCTCTGCTGCCAGTGACTGGAACAAATTGCAAAAATTGCTGAAGTTGAAGACTTTTATTTCCCTCACGAACTTTAAACATCAACTATCTGAGCAGCTCACCGATCGCTGCAGCTGTACATAGTCCATATGTAAATAGCCCACCCAATCTACCTACCTTATCCCCATACTGTTTTTATTTCATTTACTTTTCAGCTCTTTTGCACACCAGTATCTCTACTTCCACATCATCATCTGCTCATGTATCGCTCTAGTGTTAATCTGCTAAATTGTAATTATTCTCTCATGTGGCCTATTTATTGCCTACCTCCTCATGCCTTTTGCACACAGACTTTATTTTTTCTACTGTGTCATTGACTTTTTTGTGTTATTGGCTTGTTTATTGTTTACTCCATGTGTAACTCTGTGTTGTTGTCTGTGTCACACTGCTTTGCTTTATCTTGGCCAGGTCGCAGTTTTAAATGAGAACTTGTTAACTTTTTATGGCTGCAGGGGCAGTATTGAGTAGCTTGGATGAAAAGGTGTCCATTTATTTAATACATTTATTTAATACATAATATTTAGTACAAACCTTTTTAAAACATGGTATAATTAGTTAAACAATTTTACGGCGCAATATTGAATTTGTTTATTTTACCTTTATTTAACCAGGCAAGTCAGTTAAGAACAAATTCTTATTTTCAATGACGGCCTAGGAACAGTGGGTTAACTGCCTGTTCAGGGGCAGAATGACAGATTTGTACCTTGTCAGCTCAGGAGTTTGAACTTGCAACCTTCTGGTTACTAGTCCAACGCTCTAACCACTAGGCTACCCTGCCGCCCCTAGGCTACCCTGCCGCCCCTAGGCTACCCTGCCGCCCCTAGGCTACCCTGCCGCCCCTAGGCTACCCTGCCGCCCCTAGGCTACCCTGCCGCCCCTAAGCTACCCTGCCGCCCCTAGGCTACCCTGCCACCCCTAGGCTACCCTGCACGTATGTTTTATTTATATTTACATCATTACCAGACACACTACTAAACTTTTAACAACCTTTAAATGTTTATAACATGCTGTTGTAGGAAAGACTGTATTCATATTAAATTCCTTCATTACAGATAAAGGGCCCGGCTATATGTTTCTACATCCATCCGTCTCCAATTCACCATCGTCAAGACAGAATCTCTTGCTCGCAGGATATCCCACACACGCTCCGTTAAGGCTCCGTAAGTTTTCACCTCATGGATAGATCAAACGTCTTGCATTTAGACCCTGTGTTTGTCTTAAGGATAGAAGCGGCCAGCGACGTAATTGTTCACGATTTTGGAAAAGACTGTCCAGCTTTTTCATCAGGGTTATGAATATAGGGAAATCAATCCATTTAAAGTTTCCCTAGTGGGATAAACCGTCATCGCGGCTTGGTGTACAAAAGGGAAGTGGGGGTCGACTGAGATAAGACAACACACAGTTGCTAATTATAACAATTGTAATGCTAATCACTTGCACATGAACGCTCACTCATTCGGGAACAATTGCAATCAATATATATATTTACGCTCAGTGTGTCGTCGGGATCTCTGTTGAAATGTTTGATTCTGTTGGAGAGTCTGTCCGCCTTCTCTCTCTCTGTCGTGGTTTGTATGGATAGTTCAGAGTGACATTCATTCACATCGTTATAGAATAGATGTTTCTGCGGTTGTCGGTCTTCGCGTTCAATGATACCGAATTCCTAGCTGCAGACTAGTAATTTAATCAAACACTTGTTCTTATTCTGTTGGTATCGATAGTCTAAGAGTTTAACCACGTGGGATGGTTAAAAGATTCAGCAATCGTCTCAAACCTTGGCCCTCTCTTTATCGAGGTAAGCTGGTCTGCAACCTTTGTCCTCTCATGATTGAGAGAAACATGGTCTGTTGAGGAATCCTCAAGGTGGGGGTTTCATTCTGAAGAGCAGAAAAAGGATGTCTCATGAAGCCAAGTCCTGGCTGTGTTCATGGGGGCGTGCCAGTGACTTAAGTGAAACTTTACACAGAAATACAATTCTCTCACGTTACATCAATACATAGCATCCCATAATTTCACAAATAGTTTCATCTTTCCTCATTCATCCTGTACAGAAATTAGATGCAAGCCTCATATCTGAGGCTTTTGTATAAACAGATTTATGGTAATGTGGCCGTATTGTCTCTCAATGAGTTTCACAAAATTGTACCAAACGGACCAGTTCGTAGCTGGATGCTTCACCGATCTTTTATACCTTCTCCAGAACATAAACGTTGTTCAGACCTCAAGTTCTGTGAGGTGGAAGAAATTCCTTTGTTTTCTCTATGAAAACGTCCCACTCGATATACTGTGGCCATGAGGAGATAATCTCCTCCAGGAATTTACGACCTGAGGTCGCAGCAGCCTGAGTGTAGGAGACAGAGAGAGAGGGATGGGCTTGCTGTACCCAAAGAGGGCAACCTCATGACAACAGGAACAGGATGCACTTATATTGGCATAACCACGTGACACCTTCCCACCAGGATATCCTGACCGGATGCCCATATTTGGGCATGTACGTGTCATCCGGACATAGGATCATAAATCAGACGTTTGACGTGTGACGTCTACTTTATTCTCTCTACTGGGTTTTGGTGAAAGGAGAAAATGTCTCCTAAGTTGAAACTTCTCCTAAATTGATGTGTCCCTTGTTTGAGAACTGTGCCAGTTATTTTGTTCCATCACGTCTGCACACAGGCTCCCCAGCCTTAGCTGTGACTGTTAGCGTAGTGATCACCAGGAGGTCTTCCAGCTGCGGTGTGTCACATGTCAGGGTCCTGACAGCACTCCATCTGTAATCCTTGATATGTTACCGTTAATGATGGGTGTGATGCTATAGGAGATTATCCCTCTCGTGGTGTGGGGACTCTGCATTGGCAAAGCGGGTGGGGTTAAATCCTGCCTGGTTGGCCTGTCCGGGGGTATCGTAGGACAGGGCCACAGTGTTCCCCTCACCCGGCCTGTCTCAGCCCCCAGTATTTATGCTGCGATAGTCTATGTGCTGCGGGCTAGGTTCAGTCTGCCCTATCTGGTGAAATTCTCCTGTCTTATCTGGTGTCTAATTCTCCCATCTCTCTCTCTCTCCCCTCCCCTCCCGGAGGACCTGAGCCCTTAGACCATGCCTCAGGACCACCTGACCTGATGACTCCTGGCTGTCCCTAGTCCACCTGGTCGTGCTGCTGCTCCAGTTTCAACTGTTCTGCCTGTGGCTATGGAACCCAGACCTGTTCACCGGACATTCCACCTTGTCCCGGACCTGCTGTTTTGGACTCTCTCTCTCTCTCTCTTTCTCTACCGCACCTGCTGTCTCAACCGCTGAAAGCTCGGCTATGAAAAGCAATCTGACATTTACTTCTGAGGTGCAGACCTGTTTCACCTTCTACAACCACTGATTATTATTTGACCCTGCTGGTCATCTATGAACATTTGAACATCTTGAAGAACCATCTGGCCTTAATGGCCATGTACTCTTATAATCTCAATCCGGCACAGCCAGAAGAGGACTGGCCACCCCTCAGAGCCTGGTTTCTCTCTAGGTTTACTAGGTTCTGGCCATACTAGGGAGTATTTGCTGGCCACGGTGCGTCTATATAAATATAGATAACTGTGCTTCTCCGAGCATGCACTTCGTATAGCCTAGGACTATAGCCTACGGTATGGATAATTTGATTGAGACCATACTAAACAGCATATAGACACACTTGATGTTGCGCTCAGTGCGGAGAATCAGAGACGAAGGGCGGCATCGGGTACACATGGAGATATAGCCTAATAAGCAACTCATTCTAAAACAATTAAAAATATTGAAATGTCAAAAATTACAAATGACATGACCCTCATCTGGACTAGATAAAAAAAATACAAAAACATCCCCCTGAATTAAATTGAAACCTTTTTCCTCCAGGTCCCTGTTCTGTAAACTACATTATTGTGATTTTTCATTACTTTTCCCCATTATGTGTTTTTTTGTATTTTTCTCTGGTTTAAGTAATATGATATAACACTTTGGACCAAATATACAGAAAAGCAGCCCAAAACTGGAGGCCAAAATGGCAAATATCTCCACAGCTACTGTGAACTTCCCAGGAGAGCTGACATAAGCTGGGATAAAGGTGATCCAGACTGCACAGAATATGAGCATGCTGAAGGTGATGAATTTGGCCTCACTGAAGTTATCAGGCAGCTTTCGAGCCAGAAAAGCCAGCACAAAGCACAAGAGAGCCAGGAATCCTATATACCCCAACACAGCCCAGAAACCAATAGCTGAACCCACATCACACTCTAGAATGACCTTTTCAGTGGCGTGGGCTGTGTTTTTGACTGGGACTGAAGGAGCGAGAGCTAACCAGAGAACACATATAACCACCTGTAGGAGGGTACAACTGAACACACTGATTCTCTGGAGAGGAATAGAGCACTGGGGAACTGTATTGCCTGGCATTGTGGCCTGGAAAGCTATCACCACCGCTATGGTCTTTGCCAGGACGCAGGACATACACAGAGCAAAGGTGATCCCAAACGCTGTGTGGCGCAGCATACAGGACCACTCAGAGGGCCGGCCAATGAAAGTAAGAGAACACAGAAAACACAGAGTCAAGGAGAAGAGCAGCAGGAAGCTCAGCTCAGAGTTGCTGGCCTTGACGATCGGAGTCTCTCGGAAGGAAAAAAAGACCAATGACACCACTATGGTTAAACATGCTCCAACCAATGAGATTGCAGCCAGGAGGATTCCCATGGTTTCGTCAAATGAGAGAAATTCCACCACCTTTGGGACACAGCGACTCTTGTCTCCGTTGGACCAGTATTCCAGGGAACACTGTGTGCATTTAGCTGAATCTACAAAGAAAATGCTATAGTCAATCTGATCAATAGTCACGTTGTGTATTATAATCTAGAAGATAACACATTCACATCCACATTTTATGTGGATTTGGTTAGTATCAGTCAGAGTTACATCAGAGGCCGCTAGTGGCCCCCAGAGCAAAAATAAATGTTGCTTAGGGCTCCCAGAAGGCTACACTCTTAGAAAAAACATGCTATCTAGAACCTAAAGGGATTCTTTGGCGGTCCCCATAGGAGAACCCTTTCAAGAACACTATTTGGTTCCAGGTAGAACCATTTTGTGTTCCATATAAAACGCTTTCCATAGAGGGCTCTACATGGAACACAAAATAGTTCTACCTGGAACCAAAAAGGGTTATCCTATGGGGACACCCAAAGAACCCTTTTGGAACCCTTTTTTCTAAGAGTATGGGGCCGGCGGTGGTATCAGGTGTCTCACCTGTTAGGTTGCTGATCTCTCCAGCAGCACAGGGGATACAGGAAAAACAGCAGACTGGCATTCCTTTGATCTCTGCTTGGCGGTACCCTGGGAGGCAGCTGTCACTACACACAGACCGAGGCCTCTGAAACACAACACAACACCTGCTCACTCCCTCTTCCTATCTCTCTCTCTCTCTCTTTACTCCTTCACTCACAGTATTAAACCCATTGGTTACACAATCATTCAATTCATTCTCACAGTATGTGTCAACAGATTTCTCCCATCAATGAAAATATATTTAATGTAATAATCTGTATTTTGTTTAAGTACCTGTACCTGCTACCATGTGTTTTCTGTGTAACTGTGTACCTTTAAGGGATTGTCAGCCCATGCAATCTGTATCCCATTCATGGCAAACTGGTCTCCTTTAGGGAGAGAGGCATTGTAATTCCCCACAGTGACAAACACAGTCTCTCCTGCCTGGTCTCTCTGCCAGTTCACCAGCTCATAGATGGCTGTGGGGTCTCCGTTCTCATCAAAATAAACTCTCTCCCCAGACTTCATGGTGAAGTTTAAGTCCCGCAGGTATCTCAACACCTGCAAGAGTTAAAATAATCAACATGTACTGATAGTGTAAAATACATACACAACACTGTCCCCATTGGAGAACGCTTTTTTGTTAAAGGTAGAATCATTTTTGGTACCAGGTAGAACCCAAAGGGTTCCATGTAGAACCCTCTATGGAAAAGGTTTTATATGGAACCCAAAGTGTTCTACCTGGTACCAAAAAGGGTTCCTCAAAGGGTTCTCCTATGGGGACAGCTGAAGAACCCTTTATGATCTAGATAGCACCTTTTTTCTAAGACTATAATTCAAGTACTTTAGAAATAACATTGTGTGATTGTAAATATTTGGCAATTTCATAAAACCTGTCAGTCAATTTTCAAATCTGTTGAAAAAAAATGAACTTTTGGTGGCCGATAGAGGTAGCCACTCACCTGTCCTGGCTCGATGCTGTCTCTGTGTGCACAGTTCCTATTCCCACCTTGGCCTTCACCGTACCTGCAGGTCAGCAGGTCATGTATGGAGTGGGCCACAGCATACACTGCCTTATACACATTATTAGAGAACCTCAGCGCGGATGTGTCAGTAAAGGGGTTAATGATTTCCTCTAGTCTCTCAGACCCAGAGCACTGACTCTGCCTAGGCCCACTCTCTTTCTCCTGCTGAGGGGAAAACCTGCAGCTGAACGTGATCTCCCAGAACTCTCTGAGCAGGGTGTTGTTTGGATCCTGGGCTGGACCGACACGGAGCAGGAACTCTCTGAGGCCTGGGATCTTAGACTTACTGATGGTGAATCCCAGAGTACCACTGAGGACAGCAGAGCTCCTCCTAGTGGCCAGGCGATCAATAGTTATCCAGGACTCACTGCCTACCCACTGCAGCCCGGTCAGGTTCTGGGCCAATGCCTCCTCCAGCAGAACATCCATCTCCCACTGGGACAGAAAGGCCACCACAACCTTGGAGCTGGCCCTGCTAATCACCTCAACCACCCTGGCTATCTGCTCCCTGGGGTTGTTCCATAAGATAGCCTCAGAGTACTCTATACACACACCCTCCAGACCAGCAGCCTCCATGAAGGTCGCCATGCCGTTGTTCCCGTAGGCATTGTCACTTCTAACAGCCCCCACCCAGGTCCAGCCAAAGTATTTGACAAGGTGGGCTAGGGCTCTACTCTGGTAGAAGTCACTGGGGATGGTTCTGAAGAAGGAGGGGAACTCCTTTCTGTTACTCAGACATGCGCAGGTGGCGAAGTGGCTGATCTAGATGGAACAGGAGAAATAAGACAATAAGTAATTATTTTTCATCAGACAGAATTGTTCAAATGTATGTGTGACTTCATTACCACTGGTATTTGAAAAGCTCCTGTGGATCGTGACATCACAATAGTGGAGGAAGAATCAGAGGCACCGATGATGGCGTGGACTGCTGATTGGCCAGAGCAGGTCTTTCCCACCGTCCTCTCCTGACCGTTCATCAGAGCCATAACCGCACGCATGGAGGACAGAGTCGAGCCACAACTATCATATATCCTGTAGCCAATAGAGATGTTGGGGAGCAGAGAACTGCTGTTATTGATCTCTTCGATGGCGAAGATCATGGTCTGAGCTAAATGAAAATCTATGAGGTTCATGCTGCGGAAACAGAAGGGGAACAAAAAGCATTGCATTAGGTTCGTCTGGTAGAAGATGTGAAACTGCAGAAATGACCATGGTCCGATTTCATTGTCAGGTTTAGTTCTTCTTTGAATCTTATGATTGTAATCTTCTTTTGTACTTGTCAAAAAAGAATGGTCAAGTCAATGACACAGAAATCCATCACAGAGACTGGGTGACTGTGAAAGAGCTTACCTGGAGCAGATGAGAGGAGGTGGTGTGTCTGTGAATGAGAGCAGGGGCTCTGAGATTTTGGTGTGGATGGAGAAGGCTCCTCCTATAGTCACGTCTCCTTCCTTGGACAGCATAGGGAACTCTGGTCTTCCCAGTATCCGACAGAGAGACTCCTCTCCCTCTGCCCAAAAGGCTCTTAACACCCACATCACTACCACCCATAGTAGCTGCATCATACTCTCTCACACACACTCTGTAAGAGGCCTCCTAAAGGAATCAGGGAAGACCTGACCCCCACCCCCTAAAATGTCTGGGTTTTATGCATGCTGGAGACTGTGACGCTTTCTTCTAAGCAAATCAGAGAAGGATGAGGTCATAAGGGCTGTGTTTTGGCTGTGCTACTGCCAAAATATGCAACACCACAGTTTTATAACAAATACCCTGCATTATATATTCAAACTCCTGCATATTTAGGTTTGACCAATGTTGTTATACACATTTTCCTAGTGATTGAGAACGAATACAGATTGTGTGTGTTTTAGGACTGCTAATGCCAGCACACAGTATACAGGTGGATGAAGGTGTCATATTCAAGTCCTTTGTGTGTATAGTTGTGCTTCCCTCTCAACCCTGCATGTTTTCCTAAACCTTAGCCTCCAGATGTAAACTCTCAGTGTACACCCTAATCACCAAACCTTATTAGAAAACAGATGTTCACACACCTTGCTCACACGTTTTTATGGGGGAGCCTTCCTAACAAACTTAAAACTGAAATATGTCTGATGTTGACTTACTAGTTTAGTATAGGTTGAGTCTCTGATGAGCAGTAGGGTCGTTCCACGAAATGAGTCCGATTTGCATCCCTTTAATATTTTAAGTAGAAATTGTGCCCAAATATTGCATTTCAAAACCTGTTGTATTAAATTAACATTACGTTTTTTTCTGGATATTTTTTTAATGTGTCAGACTAGTTGAAGTGTACAAATTCAGCATTTTCAAATGTCCCTCTGTGCACACTGTGTCTTCTCGGAAGATTTCAACCAACTTAACCCCAAAATGTCTCCAAGTGTTCACCATAGTTTAAAAGCCCCAGTTATTTTGTTGATAATTATTATTAATTTCATGTGAATAGTGAATTATTATTTAAGGAAAAAGGAAACTTCCTCATTGTAAGGTCAACACTGTTACATGAACTGGACTCTCGTTTTAACATGGGGAAACTATTGTTTTTTTGGCCATATTCTGGTGTTTTGTGGTGAGAAACTGAGTGGGTCAATCATTACACATCGACCCTATTACCCATAGATAGACAGGCTATAAATGTTTGAACAACAGCATTTATTTTGTGAAGTTTGCATTCAGTTTCCCCTCCCTGTTGTACACTATAAGCTTCCATTCCCCCTGTCAGAAGGGGACTCATGGCTGATTTAACATGAAGTCATCATTCCTGTTACGGTCAACCATGTTACTTTATTTGGCAAATAAAGCTAGAATTCTTAGGGCTGGATTCAATCTGTATCGCAGAAGTATCGTGGAAGATCTTCATTGTAAAGCAATTGAAATTAAAGGGTAATATTGCTGTGTTCGCAGAGACTGTATTCATGGTAAACACTTTATCTGTCAGATCAATCGGATATCATGATTACTACGATTTGTAGTAGAAGTAGAAGACATGATGTCATAATCTAGACATTACATTAATCAGGAATTGAATCCTGAAAAAAACTGGATTTTAGTTGTGTGTAGGTTGGTTGTTGGGCTTGTGGTACCTGTAGCGTTGCTAATCTTTCCCTCTGCACATGGGAGACAGTCATAACAGCATTCAGGCTTTTCATTATGTACAGCCTCTCTCACTGCACACTGACACAGTTATCTTTAGGGGACAGACAGTAGACATGGTTTACTCTAAATGTTACATGTTTTACTTCAGCAGGGTTTGTTACATAAATATTTTAAATTGCAATATTGAGCAACACATTAAGGATGGAAAGGATGTTTTAGTGTCACATACACCAAATAGGTGTGGTGAAATGTGTTGTTTTACAGGGCCAGCCATGGTAGTACAGCGCCCATGGAGCAAATTAGGGGTAGCCCTTTTCTGCAGTCAATGGCCAAATCACCCTCTTTGGCCGCATGGGTGGAATGTTACAAATATTTTTCATAATTTCATAATTAATCATGTCTTAGTTTTTTGGGGGGACAACAAACAGTGTTTCTACATCAAACATTTTAGTTATACTTCTGTGATGTACACTACATTTAAAAAATATATATGGACACCCATTCAAATGACTGGATTCTGCTATTTCAGCCACACCCGTTGCTGACAGGTGTATAAAAGAAATACAATCTCCATAGAAAAACAATGGCAGTAGAATGGCCTTACCGAAGAGCTCAGTGACTTATAACGTGGCATCGTCACAGGATACCACCTTTCCAACAAGTCAGTTCGTCAACACGTTTTCTGGAGTGGTGTAAAGCTCACCACCATTGGACTGGAGTGGTGTAAACACGTTCTGGAGTGGTGTAAAGCTCACCACCATTGGACTGGAGCAGTGGAAACAGGTTCTGGAGTGATGAATCAGCTGCAGGTTTTGGTGGACTAGTGGTATCCAATCAGAGACAGGCGTGATAGGACTGTGGTTATTATTGCTTCTATTGAAATAATGTATCATCACTGTGCTGCTTTAAAAACATAATGGCTTTTTAGTGCATGAGGGACATCATCAGTGATCATCAATATTCTGGGGGGTGGGGGGTGGGTACTATCTATTATATTCAATTACACTATCCTGCAGGTCAATAACATATTGAAGAGGAATGTCCTCTTTCACAGTTTGGCCATAGCTCTGCTGTAGAGCTCCAGGGCTTTAGCTGTGTTGTAGAGCTCCAGGGCTTCAGCTGTGTTGTAGAGTTCCAGGGCTTCAGGACGGAATTAATACATCTCAATACTCTGACATGACCGTGTCTCCTCGTCTACTCCTCTTTCATCTGCACTGATTTAAAAAACACAGCACTGATGAATGAAAGAAGGCAATTTGCTTTAATTCATCTAGTTATTTTATGTCAGTGCAGATGAGGGAACGGATAAGGCAAGGAGATGCATCTAGTGACTATAGGGTAGGGTCAGTTTTGGGGCTGTGTGGGTGGAGCTGTGGAGCTGAGTGGGTGGTCTGCCTTAGGCCTAGAGTCTGTGGGGTCAGCTGTAGAGCTGAGTGGATGGTCTGCCTTAGGTCTAGAGTCTGTGGGGTCAGTTGTAGAGCTGAGTGGGTGGTCTGCCTTAGGTCTAGAGTATGTGTGGTCAGCTGTAGAGCTGAGTGGGTGGTCTGCCTTAGGTCTAGAGTCTGTTGGGTCAGCTGTAGAGCTGAGTGGGTGGTCTGCCTTAGGTCTAGAGTCTGTGGGGTCAGGGCTCATGGGACCTTGGGCCCTGAGGCTCGGGATGGGCCAGGTCAGAGTCTCAAAACTGATTGTCAGAGCTGATGGTTGAATAACTGTGATGTTAGATAGCTTTGTGCTATACATTTTGTTTTGCTGTCAAATTTGGTGTGAAGTTCAGGGGCTGTATTTCAGTAACATTTGTCTGTACCTGTGACTGTTGAGATGGTGTCCTCGTTAACGATTACTGAGTGATACTCCTGATTAGAATGCTGTCTGCACTAATGTGCTGCTCAGGAGTAAAGTATGATGTGCATTAGCTACTGCACATGCGGCAGATCCTCTTCCTGGGTTTCACATAAAAACAAAGAAATACATGACAAAGTACACAGTACTACTAGACAAGAACAACATAAAATATGACATTAAATTGAACATCAATATAAAATAACAGTTCTATAAAGGAAAGACGCCAAGAGACAACAGAAATACTATTCACACACTATTCACATATACAGTGCAGTACATTGTCATATTCTTAAATACAGTACAGTACGTGTATTAAATATTATTTGTAGATCAGTCAGGCAGTCACAATTTACCCATGATACTTCACAGTTTTGATGCTCTCGAACAGTGAGTCATTGCATGTGTGTACACATATCTGTCAGACAATATATTTGTTTATGTTTGTGTAATTTTGGCCGATTGCAGTAATTGTATTCGATATTTTCACTTCCGTTATTAGTCTTCACATCACCTCATTCCTTTGCAATTTAGGCCCATCATAGTCATCTAGATAAGGATATTAAAATAATACTTTTGACAGTCACACTAAATTAACAGTTAATTCAGCGTGCCTGATTTAGCGAGGCATTGAAGTGTGCTCTGTTCAATTTGTTGTAATTATTTTTTATCCAGCCCTGTGGTTGTTTAAATGATCTTATGATATGGCTCTTAGGCCAGGTTCAATTAAAACCTGGGTTGTTTGTGTTGTGTATTTGTGCAGATGCCTGTCAGATCATTTTCCAGGCGAGTGCTCTTCTGAGGGCCGTCCGTAGGGGAGTAAGATCTGAGCTCAAGTACACATGTGTTGAGGTGGAGGAGCCTGAGGCCTGCCTCATGCCTCCCCCGTGGTTCCTTCTGGTTCCCCTCATACCCCAGGTAGGCGTCGCCTTCTGACAAGCCCCTTGACTTACTGACAGAACTCCCCCTGGCTCTGAGTTCTCCTTCACTGCCTCCCACCTGGCACCATCAGAGGAAGTCATGGCCTGTTCCTGGACCATTGTGGCATTGACAGTGGTCAACACTATGTGGCCAATACAGACTGGACAATGTAGCTAAATCAAATCAAATCAAATCCATTTGTATTGGTCACATACACATATTTAGCAGATGTTTTGGCGAGTGTAGCGAAACGCTTGTGTTCATAGATCCAACAGTGCAGTAGTTTCTAACATTTTACAACAATACACACATATCTAAAAGTAAAATAATGGAAGTAAGAACTATATAAACATTAGGATGAGCAATGTCGGAGTGGCATTGACTAAAATACAGTAGAAGACAGTGTATGCATTTGAAATGAGTGAAGCAGTATGTAAACTTTATCACAGTGACCAGTGTTCCATTATTACAGTGGCCAGTGATTCCATGTCTATGTATATGGGTCAGCAGCCTCTAAGGTGCAGGGTTGAGTAACCAGTGATTCCATGCCTATGTATATGGGTCAGCAGCCTCTAAGGTGCAGGGTTGAGTAATCGGGCGATAGCCGTCTAGTGATGGCTATTTAACAGTCTCATAGCCTTGAGATAGAAGCTGTTTTTCAGTCTCTCGGTCCCAGCTTTGGTGCACCTGTACTGACCTCACCTTCTGGGTGATAGTGGAGTGAACAGGCTGTGGCTCAGCTGGTTGATGTTCTTGATGATATGTTTGGTCTTCCTCTGTCATCGGGTGCTGTAGCTATGTGATTGATTACATTATGGTTCACATGGGATAGTGAACAGATATGCCAATGACACAGTCTTGGACTGTTGAAATATAATGGGACAGTCTTGGACTGTTGTAAGACAATGGGACAGTCTTGGACTGTTGTAAGACAATGGGACAGTCTTGGACTGTTGTAAGACAATGGGACAGTTTTGGGCTGTTGAAATATAATGGGACAGTCTTGGACTGTTGAAATATAATGGGACAGTCTTGGACTGTTGAAATATAATGGGGCAGTCTTGGACTGTTGAAATACAATGGGACAGTATTGGATAGCTGTTAGACAATGGGACAGTCTTGGACTGTTGTAAGACAATGGGACAGTATTGGATAGCTGTTAGACAATGGGACAGTCAGACTTCTTACCACTGTCCCTAGACTCTATGAAAGGAAAAGAGATTGAATGTAAGCAATATGAAATACACCTCAGCAGGCCAGATGGAGTTTCCACCATATTGCTTAAACCCAACCCATCCAATCCTTTCATATGTCCATTCTGGCATGGGCTAGGTTAGGTGTTGGTTTCAGAGTATGAGCCTCTCTGCCTAGACACAGGTGTTGACTACTATCTCAGTGTGACCGAGAGGCATAGAGGGCCTTATCGTGGACTCTGTCTCCCTCCACTGACTGTGTTGACTGAGAGCAGCCTCTATAGATCACTATTAGTCAATGACAACATGCAGAAGCATCCTCTCTATCAATCTGACGTTGACTGCAGGTTATACTATCTGGCATGTTATTTAGCAGGGGTTGTAGTTTCCTAATCGGGTGGGAAATACATGTTTTTTAATCACTATCATTAACTTGATTATTACAACGAATTATGATGTTCTCCCAGTATTGTATCTAAGTCTACTCTGGATGGACTGTCTTTGGTGAATTAACATCCTCAACATTATTTGCCAAGTCTGGATTAAAACCCTTTCCTGCAGTCAACTGACCAAATCGCCCTCTAGTGGCCTCATGGGTGGAATATTATTTATATTTGTAATCATTGCATAATTAATAAACATTATTATTAAAAAGAAACTGCAGAAATGTGGTGTTTCTATGTCAAACAGTTGTGTTATATTTCATTCTTCTGTGATGTAAATAAAGTGTAATATTGGGATGCAAACTCAAAATGTAATACATTTCAACTCTATATCTGACATGGTGCAGGTGTCTAATTTTCTTTAAGCCCATAACCATGTGTGTGAGGCGTATACTTTTGTGACCATGAATTAGCCCACGGCAGTAAAAGGTCAGGGGAAATCTGCATTTGCTACATCCATTTTTGGAGTCTATAAATAATGATATATTGCAATTAATTCTTGAAGAATATAGTCTTACCACATCAGAAAAAAATATAAACTTGTTTTACTCCAATATGTGTAAACAATATAAATGTAAAGAAACACTGTATAGTCTCACAACATGGTTAAAACTATCATTTTATTATCATGGATGGTCAGTCTTTGCCTCCATCTCTCTGTGTATTAATCTGAGAGTGGTTGCATTTCTCCAGGCCTGTCCCTCAGCGTTTTACCAAAACAGTGATGGTATAAGCACTTTGTTATTGTGTCACCTGCATATTGGCCCTTTAAGGTAGAAAGGGTCAATTCCTACCTAGAAAAATGTGTGAGTAAATCGTGTAGTGATGTCAATGGTAGATTTATTCTTAACTTTGAGATATGTGCTCATACAGCAGGCTATCCTCAGCCCATATTGATGACCTGGTTCCTGGAAAGACCCTATCTGTTACACAGGCCCATCTGTACATCAGCCTAGCACAGTCATTGTGATCTATCATTACACACCAGACTGTCATCCTCACACTATTGTTCTATTAACGTTCAACATGTAAGGATATGAATATTTCAATGTCTTCAGAAAATGTTACTTCATCTCTCCATTTCTATAGCACATAGAACATTGTTTATTGTATAAATTAAAACAGGTCTGCTCCAGCCCATAGCTAATGAGCGTGTTGATCATTGAATAGAGCAACAGTTACCTCTCTGAATGCCTCTTGCCAGCTTGTTGCATCTCCTAATGCATCTCCTAATCACTTCCCCCATCACTCTGCCAGACCTGGAGACTGATTATGGTTGCTCGCCACACCTGGTGAACCCTCGCTTCATCGCCCCCGGCCCTGATGTCATCACCTGTGTATGAAACACCTACCTGCCCTCGCCTGCCCGCCCGGCCTCTCCGTTCCTCCTGTAACCCCTGGGTTTATCGTAAATTGGCAGGTCTGGGGCAAGGTGTCCTCACGGGTGCCCATCCCTAAGCGCCACGTTTAACCGCTTCAGCGAGTCTTTGTCATGCTTCGTTACATCTGGCCTAACGCGGCTTGTTAAAACAACACTCCAGGCAAGGCTGGGGTGTTGCAGAGGCACACAGGTGATTTTCCGGTTCTCTAAGTTCACAACAACCCTCCCTGTCTCTCTCCGGGGAAGTCTCTCTGTAATTGTTTTTCTTCGCCAGTCTGCTACAGTTAGTGTTTTTTTTTCCCACTTAGTGGCCCTCAGCTGAAACCGTGGCAGCTCAGGGAGAGAAAATCTTATGGTTGGCGTCTCCACCCACATGCTTTTCATTAAAGGGTAGGGAGGATTTTGAATGTCAAAAAGAAAAACATCTCATCCTTAAAATAAGTTGGGGGCTGTTAGTTTACCTGTTCTCTAGAGATAACGTGATGGTTTACAGCTGTATATATACTATATACTTTATACTTATATAGTTATATACTTTATATACTTAAATGTACAGTGTTACAACAGTCTGAAAGAACATCCCCCCCCCCCCCCTCGCTCTTGCTCTCTTTTTCTGCCAGGCCTCACCTTTCATATAATATATGAACATCTCTCAGAACCCCATCTCTGTCACAGGGCAACTAGCGCTCTCAGTGGACCCAGTGCAATTGCAATAATTGAGTAGAACAAATGTACAATTTTTCAAATGTAAGATCCCTGTTTAATTTAGTTTAGAGTGATCAACACAAGGATTATTCCCTGTTATATTGTACTGATTCTGTGAGCACTAACCAGGTTTCCACCCAAACATTTCATGCGGATTACTTTACTTGCGCATTAAAAAAAGTAATGACAGGGCTGAAAGAAACAGGAAATCTCAGTTACAATTTCATAAATGTCGACAGACAATTTGTTCATTCGACATGGTGGGATTAGTTTTTTGTCAGTCAAATTAATTACGCGAGAGACGTCGATGGAAACCCCTTGATGCGCAAGTATTGATATAATAACCATCAGATCAAAGAACCTGTAGTTACCGATGATATGTTACCTTGTAGGCCTACCACCACGACTCGGAATAGCATGAAAAGTTTACAGGCAGATGAAGTAAGTTATTATGAACAACACATGGTGGTTAGCGCATAGTGATCATGCAGATCTCCAATAGGCTAAATATCGAGGGTAGGCTATTATTTGAAAGCTGATGACATGATCGGAGCTTTTGCTCTTATCCATATCTCATCACACTTTATCAGCGGACTAGAGAGCATGGGCCAAAACAAGATTGGGCAAGTTTTCTGTCCATCGCAACAGTTTTTGTGACAAAACCATTGTCAGAGTTGAAATGGAAATCTATGGAAAACCATTTACCTTATGTATTTTATTCAGTACGTGGGAACTTAACCACAAAAGTGATTTTTATGAGCACTACATCATCAAGCACAGCTTTTTATCCACAACAGGTACGTTTTCTGGAAACGTATATCTGGTGTGATTAAAAATATATGTATAAATATATTCAGAATTGATTATATTTCCATAAAGAAATGTCGCTAGATACGGTGGGATTCTGTAGCAGCTAAAAGTTTTCACATTCCTACAAGCCTATCGTGCTGGTGTTTATAGAATGTTTGTTTTCAGTTCCTACAAGACTCTCAGGCTGGTGTTTATAGAACATGTACCTTGACTTCCTACAAGCCTCTCAGGCTGGTGTTTATAGAACGTTTGTTTTCACTTCCTACAAGACTCTCAGGCTGGTGTTTACAGAACATTTGTTTTCACATTCCTACAAGCCTCCCAGGCTGGTGTTTATAGAACATGTACCTTGACTTCCTACAAGCCTCGCAGGCTGGTGTTAACAGAACATTTGTTTTCACATTCCTACAAGCCTCCCAGGCTGGTGTTTATAGAATGTTTGTTTTCACTTCCTACAAGACTCTCAGGCTGGTGTTTACAGAACATTTGTTTTCACTTCTTACAAGCCTCTCAGTCTGGTGTTTATAGAACATGTACCTTGACTTCCTACAAGCATCTCAGGCTGGTGTTTACAGAACATTTGTTTTCACCTCCTACAAGCCTCTCAAGCTGGTGTTAACAGAACATGTGTTTTCACTTCTTACAAGCCTCTTGGTGTAAGGGTTTTCCTGTGGTGAAGGAGAGGCGGACCAAAATGCAGCGTGGTTATATTGATTCATGTTTAATAAAAACCGATAAACACGAACACTACAAAACAATAAACGTGGAAAACCAAAAACAGCCCTATCTGGTGCAAAACACAGAGACAGAAACAATCACCCACAAACACACATTGAAACCCAGGCTACCTAAATATGGTTCCCAATCAGAGACAATGACTAACACCTGCCTCTGATTGAGAACCATATCAGGCCAGACATAGAAATAGACAAACAAGACATCCAACATAGAATGCCCACTCAGATCACACCCTGACCAATCAAAACATAGAAACATACAAAGCAAACTATGGTCAGGGTGTGACACTTGGGCTGGTGTTACAGAACATTTGTTTTGACTTCTTACAAGCCTTTCGGGCTTGTGTCTACATAACATTTGTTTTGATTTCTTACAAGCCTCTCGGGTTGGTGTTTACAGAATGTTTGTTTTGACTTCCAACTAGTGTCTCAGACTGGTGTTTACAAAACATATGTTTTCACTTCCTACCTGCCTCTCGGGCCGTTGTTTACAGAATATTTGTTTTCACTTCCTACAAGTCTCCCAGGCTGGTGTTTACAGAATATTTGTTTCCACTTCCTGCAAGGCTCCCAGGCTGGTGTTTACAGAATATTTGTTTCCACTTCCTGCAAGGCTCCCAGGCTGGTGTTTACAGAATATTTGTTTCCACTTCCTGCAAGGCTCCCAGGCTGGTGTTTATAGAACATTTGTTTCCACTTCCTGCAAGGCTCCCAGGCTGGTGTTTATAGAACATTTGTTTCCACTTCCTGCAAGAGTCTGAGGCTGGTGTTTACAGAACATCTGTTATCACTTCCTACCTGCCTCTTGGGCCGTTGTTTACAGAATATTTGTTTTCACTTCCTACAAGGCTCCCAGGCTGGTGTTTACAGAATATTTGTTTTCACTTCCTACAAGGCTCCCAGGCTGGTGTTTACAGAATATTTATTTTCACTTCCTTCATGCCTCGCAGTTTGGTGTTTACAGAATATTTGTTTTCACTTCTTTCAAGCCTCTCGGGCTGGTGTTTTACAGAACATTTATTTTTACTTCCTACAAGTCTCTCAGACTGGTGTTTACAAAACATCTGTTTTCACTACCTACCAGCCACTCGGGCCGTGTTTCCTGAATATTTGTTTTCACTTCCTACAAGTCTCCCAGGCTGGTGTTTACAGAATATTTGTTTTCACTTCCTACAAGGCTCCCAGGCTGGTTGTTACATAACATTTGTTTCCACTTCCTGCAAGAGTCTCAGGCTGGTGTTTACAGAACATCTGTTTTCACTTCCTACCAGCCTCTCGGGCCGATGTTTACAGAATATTTGTTTTCACTTCCTACAAGTCTCCCAGGCTGGTGTTTACAGAATATTTGTTTCCACTTCCTGCAAGGCTCCCAGGCTGGTGTTTACAGAACATTTGTTTCCACTTCCTACAAGAGTCTCAGGCTGCTGTTTACATAACATTTGTTTTGACTTATTACAAGCCTCTCGGGCTGGTGTTTACAGAACAATTGTTTTTACTTCCTACAAGTCTCTCAGACTGGTGTTTACAAAACATCTGTTTTCACTTCCTACAAGGCTCCCAGGCTGGTGTTTACAGAACATTTTTTTCCACTTCTTGCAAGAGTCTCAGGCGGGTGTTTACAAATCATCTGTTTTCACTTCCTACCTGCCTCTCGGGCCGTTGTTTACAGAATATTTGTTTTCACTTCCTACAAGTCTCCCAGGCTGGTGTTTACAGAATATTTGTTTCCACTTCCTGCAAGGCTCCCAGGCTGGTGTTTACAGAATATTTGTTTCCACTTCCTGCAAGGCTCCCAGGCTGGTGTTTACAGAATATTTGTTTCCACTTCCTGCAAGGCTCCCAGGCTGGTGTTTATAGAACATTTGTTTCCACTTCCTGCAAGGCTCCCAGGCTGGTGTTTATAGAACATTTGTTTCCACTTCCTGCAAGAGTCTGAGGCTGGTGTTTACAGAACATCTGTTATCACTTCCTACCTGCCTCTTGGGCCGTTGTTTACAGAATATTTGTTTTCACTTCCTACAAGGCTCCCAGGCTGGTGTTTACAGAATATTTGTTTTCACTTCCTACAAGGCTCCCAGGCTGGTGTTTACAGAATATTTATTTTCACTTCCTTCATGCCTCGCAGTTTGGTGTTTACAGAATATTTGTTTTCACTTCTTTCAAGCCTCTCGGGCTGGTGTTTTACAGAACATTTATTTTTACTTCCTACAAGTCTCTCAGACTGGTGTTTACAAAACATCTGTTTTCACTACCTACCAGCCACTCGGGCCGTGTTTCCTGAATATTTGTTTTCACTTCCTACAAGTCTCCCAGGCTGGTGTTTACAGAATATTTGTTTTCACTTCCTACAAGGCTCCCAGGCTGGTTGTTACATAACATTTGTTTCCACTTCCTGCAAGAGTCTCAGGCTGGTGTTTACAGAACATCTGTTTTCACTTCCTACCAGCCTCTCGGGCCGATGTTTACAGAATATTTGTTTTCACTTCCTACAAGTCTCCCAGGCTGGTGTTTACAGAATATTTGTTTCCACTTCCTGCAAGGCTCCCAGGCTGGTGTTTACAGAACATTTGTTTCCACTTCCTACAAGAGTCTCAGGCTGCTGTTTACATAACATTTGTTTTGACTTCCTACAAGTCTCTCAGACTGGTGTTTACAAAACATCTGTTTTCACTTCCTACAAGGCTCCCAGGCTGGTGTTTACAGAACATTTTTTTCCACTTCTTGCAAGAGTCTCAGGCGGGTGTTTACAGAACATCTGTTTTCACTTCCTAGCAGCCTCTCGGGCTGGTGTTTACAGAATATTTGTTTGCACTTCCTACAAGTCTCCCAGGCTGGTGTTTACAGAATATTTGTTTTCACTTTCTACAAGGATCCCAGGCTGGTGTTTACAGAATATTTATTTTTCCTTCTTTCATGCCTCGCAGGCTGGTGTTTACAGAACATTTGTTTTGACTTCCTACAAGCCTCTCAGGCTGGTGTTTATATAACATATGTTTTCACTTTCTACCAGCCTCTCAGGCTGGTGTCTACAAGCCTCTCGGGCTGGTGTTTACAGGACTTTTGGTGCTGTCTGATAAGGATATAAAGGGCCTCTCTCCAGGAGGCCAGTTAGACATATTTTCAAGGTGTTCTACATGCCCAGTCCATTTCAGTGTTAAATTGAAGATATGACAGAAGTCATCAACAGGAAGGTCAGCAGATCAAGTCAAGTTCTGAGTTAGCTACCAAACTTTTTATTAGAGTCCTGTATTTAGATATAGCCTACAGATGCAAATATATTTGCACCCTTTTACTTTACAATGGAGTGCAATGGACCATAATGGTCTGTTTTTTCTTTTCAAAACTGGTTGAATTTTTACCCTGTAGTAACTTGCAATTTACCATTATGTAAGATAAATTACACAGTAAACAAGGATCATTACCTCCAATCAAATTAATTAAAATGTTGAATAATTTAGTCCAAGTCATTTTTTCTACTTTGAAGTTAAACATCTCTAATTCAGTTTAGTTATTATTATTTTATATATTTATTTTTTAAATTGGGAGGTGGGGGGTCCTGCGCAGTTGTAAATCAAACAAAAGCATGTGTAAGCATCAAACATTTTTTCAAATGTAACTTATTTCAGAAGAAATAGTGAATCATGCAAGAGTGCCAATATACATCTATTTGACCGCATCTGTACACTGCCTGATTAAACCTCACTGCTCTGTGCCTCCTGCCTTTTCCCTGGAGGAGCTCAGTGATACAGCAACAATCTCAGTGTTGTTCTCGCTCTCACCACATTGTTTTCATTATCATCTGAACAGGTCCTCCTCTGAGAGAGGTGCAACCTGGGACATCTTGTTATGACCCTACTTACTAAGCAGAGGTAGTCTCAGGGAGATATTAGAGGTCAGGAGGGGAAACTGTTACCTCGAGCGCAACAACACACCTCTACACCTCTCCATCACTCCCCCTCCCTCTCGCTCCATCCTCCCCTCTCTTTCTCACAAAGGGAGGGTATTAGTTAAGAGGAGCCAAACTATAGCCTGAGGCGACATAACACTCATTGTATCTGTTTACATCTTTCTCTCTCTGCCCTCCTCTCTGTCTCACATAGCCTGCAGCACTATTCTTAATGATCTGTTCCCAAACACCAGAGCACATTATTACACAAAGCGGGCATTAATGAGTCATTACTCCACAGGTTTACAGCAGAGATTTATATTTAGAGAGTTGGGATATTGAGGTTTTTCGCGTTATAATGCCGTTTACATGACACTACAACATTCTATGGCAAGACATGTTAGCGCCCTATTAACATGACACGGGGAATATTTAAACACTGCAATGTAACTGAACATCTAGATTTAGAACAATATTTAAACACTGCAGTGTAACGGAATATCTAGATTTAGAACAATATTTAAACACTGCAGTGTAACTGAATATCTAGATTTAGAACAATATTTAAACACTGCAATGTAACTGAATATCTAGATTTAGAACAATATTTAAACACTGCAGTGTAACGGAATATCTAGATTTAGAACAATATTTACAATTCTAAAAGTTGTGCCAACTCTCTAAATACAATGTACGTATGTTTTACTCCACTAAGAGACTCAGAGCTGGTATGAAAGGAAAAGAGCAACACTGTGTCCTGAATGAATCACATACACATATACAGTGCATTCGGAATGTATTCAGATCTCTTGACTTTTTCCACATTTTGTTACATTACAGCCTTATTCTAAAATGGATTGAACAAAAAAAATTCTGCATCAATCTACAGACAATACCCCTCGATGACAAAGCGAAAACAGGGTTTTAGACATTTTTGCAAATTAAAAAAATAAATAAGGAATACCTTATTTACATAAGAATTCAGACCCTTTGCTATGATAATCGAAATTGAGCTCAGGTGCATCCTGTTTCCATTGATCATCCTTGAGATGTTTCCACAACTTGATTTGAGTCCACCTGAAGTAAATTCAATTGAATGGACATGATTTGAAAAGGCACACACCCGTCTATATAAGGACACACATTTGATAGTTCATGTCAGAGCAAAAACCAAGCCATGAGGTTGAAGGGATTGTCCGTAGAGCTCCGAGACAGCGTTGCGTCGAGGCACAGATCTGGGGAAGGTACCAAAAAAATTCTGCAGCGATGAAGGTCCCCAAGAACACAGTGGCCTCCATCATTCTTAAATGGAAGAAGTTTGGAAACACCAAGACTTCCTAGAGCTGCCCGCCCAGCCAAACTGAGCAATCAATGGAGAAGGACCTTGGTCACGGAGGTGACCAAGAACCCAATGGTCACTCTGACAGAGCTCCAGAGTTCCTCTGTGGAGATGGGTGAACCTTCCAGAGGGACAACCATCTATGCAGCACTCCACCAATCAGGCCTTTATGGTAGAGTGGCCAGACGGAAGCCTCAGTAAAAGGCAAATGACAGCCTGCTTGGAGTTTGCCAAGAGGCACCTAAATGACTCTCAGACCATGACAAACAAGATTCTCTGGTCTGATGAAACCAAGATTGAAGTCTTTGGCCTGAAACATGCAACCATCCCTACAGTGAAGCATGCTGGTGGCAGCATCATGCTGTGGGTATGTTTTTCAGCAGCAGGGACTGGGAGACTAGTCGGGATCAAGACAAAGATGAATGGAGTAATGTACAGAGAGTTCCTTGATGAAAACCTGCTCCGGAGCGCTCAGGACCTCAGACTTTAGAGAAGGTTTACCTTCCAACAGGACAACGACCCTAAGTACACAGCCAAGACAATGCAGAAGTGGTTTTGGGACAAGTCTCTGAATGTCCTTGAGTGGCCCAGCCAGAGCCTGGACTTGAACCGATCCAACATCTCTGGAGAGACTAGAAAATAGCTGTGCAGCGATGCTCCCCATCCAACCAGGCAGAGTTTGAAAGGATCTGCAGAGAAGAATGGGACAAACTCCCTAAATACAGGTGTGACACGCTTGTAGCATTATACCCAAGAAGACACAAGGATGTAATCGTTGCCAAAGGTGCTTCAACAAAGTACTGAGTAAAGTGTCTGAATTCTTAAGTAAATGTAATATTTCAGTTTTTTTTTTTAAATATACATTTACAAAAAATATATATTTTGTTTGCATTGTCATTATGGGGTAATGTGTGTAGATTGATGGAGGGAAAATAATTATTGAATCCATTTTAGAATAAGGCTGTAACGTAACAACATGTGGAAAAAGTCTAAAGGTCTGAATACTTTTCAAATGCCCTGCATACAGTACCAGTCAAAAAGTTTGGACACACCTACTCAGTCAAGAGTTTTTCTTTATTTTCATTATTTTCTACATTGTAGAACAGTGAAGACATCACAACTATGAAATAACACATATGGAATCATGTAGTAACCAAAAAAGTGTTTCAAAGTAGCCACCCTTTGCCATGATGACAGCTCTTGGCACTAGCTTCAAGAGGTAGTCACCTGGAATTTTTTCCCAACAGTCTTGAAGGAGTTCCCACATATGCTGAGCACTTGTTGGCTGCTTTTCCTTCACTCTGCAGTCCAACTCATCCCGAGCTATCTCAATTGGGTGGAGGTTGGGTGATTGAGAAGGCCAGGTCATCTGATGCAGCACTCATCACTCTCCTTCTTGGTCAAATAGCCCTTACACAGCCTGGACATGTATTTTGGGTCATTGTCCTGTTGAAAAACAGGACAATGCGTTTAGTCCCACTAAGCGCAAACCAGATGGGATGGCTTATCGCTGCAGAATGCTGTGGTAGCCATGCTGGTTAAGTGTACCTTGAAATGTTAAAAAAAAAACCACACAGACAATCTCACCAGCAAAGCACACCCACACCATCACATCTCATCCTCCATGCTACATGGCTGGAACCACACATCTGGAGATCATCTGTTCACCTAATCTGGGTCTCAAGACACCAAAAATCTCAAATTTGGACTCATCAGACCAAAGGACAGATTTCCACCGGTCTAATGTCAATTGCTCATGTTTCTTGGCCCAAGTAAATCTCTTATTATTATTGGTGTCCTTGAGTAGTGGTTTCTTTGCAAAAATTCGAACATGAAGGCCTGATTCACACAGTCTCCTCTGAACAGCTGATGTTGAGATGTGTCTGTTACATGAACTCTATGAAGCATTTATTTGGGCTGCATTCTGAGGTGCATTTAATTGCCGATGTATGAGGCCGGTAACTCTAATGAACTTATGCTCGCAGCAGAGGTAACTCTGGGTCTTCCTTTCCTGTGTCGCTCCTCATGAGAGCCAGTTTCATCACAGCACATGATGTTTTTTGCGACATCACTTGAAGAAAGTTTCAGTTCTTGAATTTTCCGGATTGATTGACCTTCATGTCTTAAAGTAATGATGGACTGTCATTTCTCTTTGCTTATTTGAGCAGTTCTTGCCATAATATGTACTTGGTCTTTTACCAAACAGGGCTGTCTTCTGTATACCACCCCTACCTTGTCACAACACAACTGATTGGCTCAAACTCATTAAGAAGGAAAGAAATTCCACAAATTAACAAGGCACACCTGTTAATTGAAATGCGTTCCAGGTGACTCATGAAGCTGTTCGAGTGAATGCCAAGAGTGTGCAAAGCTGTCAGCAAGGCATTTTACTTTGAAAAATGTGTTTAACACCTTTTTTGGTTACTACATGATACCATTTGTGTTATTTCATAGTTTTGATGTCTTCACTATTATTTTACAATGTAGAAAATAGTACAAATAAAGAAAAACCCTTGAATGAGTAGGTGTGTCCAAACATTTGACTAGATCTGTTTATTAACATATACGTACTGTACTATACATGGAAGATTTTTCACAACACTTACCGTTTTGCTCCTATTCTGCCATGACAACAGCAGTGTTATATCATTATTTTGTCATAACTCCAATGAGACACACATTCTTCCTTGAGGAGTGTGTAAATTAGAGGTCTGAGACTTATAGCAGGTACCTGTCTGCAGGGAGGTGAGGTGAGCCTCCTCACATCGCTGTAAGATCAGCTGGTTCACTCAGGCAGAATGGTAAATGGTGTTTGTCGCCTGTCTCACCCCATTATGGTCCAATGTGCATGGCAGTTGTTTGTTATTGTCACTGTCTTGCTGTGAAACTGGCTGATGCTCTCGTCTTTCCATTGACCGGCATCCCTGGGGAGATAAGAGCTATCTGAGAGGAGGGGAGGGGTGGGGTGGGGTGGGGGGGGGTGTCAGTCAGGTAGGCAACATATAAAGAGGGCTCTTGCCATGACCCCACAATGAGTGGGTGAGGATGTGTGTGTGTCTGTGTGCTGTACTGTCTGAGGGTTCAGCATGGATGTATGTCTTTGGCAGTTGGACAGGTGTATTCTTGGACTTTATGAGGATATGCAATATGTTACAGGTTATTAAGGTTTGGTTTCTAAAACTGGAGGAATCTCTCTTCATGGGAACGCAGGCTGTTGTAGTGAGTTAACAACATGCAGGCTGTTGTAGTGAGTTAACAACTCTCTTTACTGCATGGCTTGATTCTATGTCTCCTTATGGATTATAGTACAGTAGGAACTGTCAAAGTCTTGGTGTGACTTTGTTGGATGTACAAGTTATAAACTGGTATATAGATTTTTGACTTATCTGAGCAAATGGTGGCAGTGAGGAGACAATGAAGAGGTCAGGGTTCCTTTGTGTGACAGTGCTGTGCTTGGAGTTCTTCTGTCTAATCTCCTCCCAGCCTCAGTCCAAGCTTCAGCAGTGTAGACCGATGGTGGGTCCCTCTGCCCTGCCTGTGCTACAGAGGGACGGGAATGTGATGCTAGGGGGCCTCTTCTCCCTCCATGACATGGTGATGCAGCCTGACTTCTCCTTCACCTCCAAACCAGCCCGCTCACGCTGCACCGGGTGAGGGTCTGAGTTAGTTCTCTAGACTATGGCCGTCACCATAAAAGGATTCAATGTAAGGCTCATCCCTCTGTCCTCTCCTCTCCCACGCAGGTTTAACTTCCGGACATTCCGCTGGATGCGGACCATGATGTTTGCCATCGACGAGATCAACAGAGATGATCATCTGCTCCCCAACTTCACTCTGGGATATAAGATATATGATTCGTGCAGTACTCCTTACCACGCCCTGAGGGCTTCTGTGGAACTTATGGGGGGAGAAGGGGAAGGAGAGGTGGAGGGGGGATCCTGTCATGGCCTGGTTCCAGTGGTCATCGGGGATGGAGGTTCCACTCTGTCTCTGGTGGTGGCTCGCTTCCTGGGAGTCTTCAAAGTACCTCAGGTAGGCAGACTGACCACTTACAATTAACAGTATGCACTACTATTCACAGTTTTAGGGTGTTACTAACAGAAGTACATTGGCTGAAGAGTTACTTCTTCTGCTAATCCTCTCTCTCTCTCTCTCTCTCTCTCTCTCTCTCTCTCTCTCTCTCTCTCTCTCTCTCTCTCAATTCAATTCAATTCAATTCAATTCAAGGGCTTTATTGGCATGGGAAACATGTGTCTCTCTCTCTCTCTCAGGTCAGTTATTTCTCTAGCTGTGCATGTCTCAGTAACAAGGCAGAGTTCCCAGCCTTCCTCAGGACCATGCCCAGTGACTTCTTCCAGGTGACTTCTCATTCCATGTAACTCTCTAACTTCTCCACTTTCTCTCTCTGATCTAATTCCTATCGAATCTCTACTCTAGTAGCAATTGAGCGTTGGGAAATGGTTCATCAATGTCTGATTCCAGGTGGATGCTCTGGTGCAGCTCGTCCAGCACTTCAGCTGGAAATGGGTGGGTGTGGTTGCCGGGGACGATGCATATGGTCGTGGGGGAGCACAACTATTTTCTGAGAAGGTTTGTGGGATATACTGTATCATTTTCTCCTGTGTGGATAAATACACAATGTGAATGTGTTATGGCTGAAAGTATCTGCTAAATGACCATAGTATACCTTTACAGGTGCAGAGGCTTGGTGCCTGCATGGCCCTCCATGAAATCATCCCCAAAAACCACGCGGAGGGGGCCATGGCCTCCATCGTTGCCCGTATTCGGTCCTCTGGGGCTGGCGTGGTTCTGGTGTTTGCCCTGGAGCAGGATGCTGGCGCTTTGTTTGACGAAGCCCTGCGGCAGGGTCTGACAGGGGTGCAGTGGCTGGCCAGCGAAGCCTGGAGTACAGCCTCAGTTCTCTCCACCCCAACCCGCTTCCTCCCCATCCTCCAGGGCTCCATGGGCTTCGCCATCCGCCGAGCTGTGCACATCCCTGGACTACAGGAGTTCCTGCTGCGTCTCCACCCCTCCAGCCCAGACGCCTCCGAGGACCCGTTCCTACGCCCTTTCTGGGAGGAGGTGTTTAGGTGTAGCCTGCAGGGTGATGGGGGTGGAGATAGTCAGGGGGGTAAACCTCTGTGCTCTGGGTCTGAGGACCTGGGCAGTGTCAGGAACATCTACTCTGACGTGTCTCAGTTGAGGATATCCTATAATGTGTACAAGGCTGTGTACGCCATCGCCCACGCGCTGCATGCTATGAGGAGCTGTGAGACAGGGAGAGGACCTTTCCCTCTGCATGCCTGCCCAAATACTGACAGCATACAGCCATGGCAGGTACTGGACTGGTACTGGTCAGAAAAATGTACTGATGTTTTAAACAACAAAAATAGTTACTTTGAAATAAAGTTTTAGACAAAACATTTTTTTTTACTTTCATATATAGTTTTAAGTAAGAAAAGTATTTACTTTTAAAAATAGTTTTAAACAAGCCAAATGGTTCAATTTGAAACATTCTGAATGTATGCCCGATTGTCTTTCTCTCCTCAGCTCCTGCACTACCTGAAGCAGGTGGAGTTCTCTAACTCGTTTGGTGATGAGACTAAGTTTGATGTGAACGGGGACCCAGTAGCTGTGTATGACCTGGTGAACTGGCAGTTAGGGGCAGAGGGCCAGGTGAAGTTTGTCACAGTGGGGAGGTTTGACGAGACTACCAGTCTGGGCAGGAAGAAACTATACATCCAGAAAACGGACATCATCTGGAATGGAAACCAGACGACAGTAAGGCTCTCATAAATGTCTGAACTTTGACCTTTTAATATCTTATTATTCTTTAAGAAATGCTGACCTAGTTAGATTTCTTTTGGAAAAAAATATGATTCAATATCTTAGAAAATGAGGAGGCAAAGAATAGCTGGAGGGGATGGATGCAACAAAGAACATTCATTTTATTAAACTGCATCCAACTATGATGTCTGTTAAAAATATTTTTGTTGTTGTTGTAAGAAATTTCATTTAGTAGTTTAGTTTTCCTTTTTAGATGTATTCTTTTGAATTTCATGGTCATAGAACATGGTCTTATAATACATGAATTAAGTTGAATTTGTATCTGTATTTATTATTGTTCTCTTATTATCTGTTGCTCTCGTGTGCATTCATGTTTATTCATGTTTATCTCTGTTGCTCTCGTGTGCATTCATGTTTATTCATGTTTATCTCTGTTGCTCTCGTGTGCATTCATGTTTATTTATGTTTATCTCTGTGTTTATTCATGTTTATCTCTGTGTTTATTCATGTTTATCTCTGTTGCTCTCGTGTGCATTCATGATTATTTATGTTTATCTCTGTTGCTCTCGTGTGCTTTCATGATTATTCATGTTTATCTCTGTTGCTCTCGTGTGCATTCATGTTTATTCATGTTTATCTCTGTTGCTCTCGTGTGCATTCATGTTTATTCATGTTTATCTCTGTTGCTCTCGTGTGCATTCATGTTTATTCATGTTTATCTCTGTGTTTATTCATGTTTATCTCTGTTGCTCTCGTGTGCATTCATGTTTATTCATGTTTATCTCTGTTGCTCTCGTGTGCATTCATGTTTATTTATGTTTATCTCTGTTGCTCTCGTGTGCATTCATGTTTATTCATGTTTATCTCTGTTGCTCTCGTGTGCATTCATGTTTATTCATGTTTATCTCTGTGTTTATTCATGTTTATCTCTGTTGCTCTCGTGTGCATTCATGTTTATTCATGTTTATCTCTGTTGCTCTCGTGTGCATTCATGTTTATTTATGTTTATCTCTGTTGCTCTCGTGTGCATTCATGTTTATTCATGTTTATCTCTGTTGCTCTCGTGTGCATTCATGTTTATTTATGTTTATCTCTGTTGCTCTCGTGTGCATTCATGTTTATTCATGTTTATCTCTGTTGCTCTCGTGTGCATTCATGTTTATTCATGTTTATCTCTGTTGCTCTCGTGTGCATTCATGTTTATTCATGTTTATCTCTGTTGCTCTCGTGTGCATTCATGTTTATTCATGTTTATCTCTGTTGCTCTCGTGTGCATTCATGTTTATTCATGTTTATCTCTGTTGCTCTCGTGTGCATTCATGATTATTTATGTTTATCTCTGTTGCTCTCGTGTGCATTCATGTTTATTCATGTTTATCTCTGTGTTTATTCATGTTTATCTCTGTTGCTCTCGTGTGCATTCATGTTTATTCATGTTTATCTCTGTGTTTATTCATGTTTATCTCTGTTGCTCTCGTGTGCATTCATGTTTATTTATGTTTATCTCTGTGTTTATTCATGTTTATCTCTGTTGCTCTCGTGTGCATTCATGTTTATTTATGTTTATCTCTGTTGCTCTCGTGTGCATTCATGTTTATTCATGTTTATCTCTGTGTTTATTCATGTTTATCTCTGTTGCTCTCGTGTGCATTCATGTTTATTCATGTTTATCTCTGTTGCTCTTCCTTTGCATTCATGTTTAATTCTGACTGAAGCAGTGTGTGATCTCCCTCCCTCCCAGGTCCCTCTGTCAGTATGCAGTAGCAGCTGTCTTCCAGGCACTCGGAGGGCCATCAGGCCTCACTTCCCTGTCTGCTGCTTTGACTGTGTGGTCTGTACAGCAGGGGAGATTAGCAATCAGACAGGTGAGGCCAGTCTACAGCCTGTAGGGATGTGAGAGCGTGTTGTCATAACCCAGCATCACTACAGAAATATGTCTTGTCTTCTCCATGTTCCACAGATGCTATAGAGTGTGTTCGCTGCCTACCTGAGTTCTGGTCCAATGAGGAGTGTACAGCCTGCATCCCCAAGCAGGTTGACTTCCTGTCCTACGGTGACACAATGGGTATGGCTCTGCTCTCCGTGGCCCTCCTGGGGTCCTTCTGCACTGCCACAGTCGTCCTCATATTCGCCTGTCACCACGCCACCCCCATCGTCAGGGCCAACAACTCTGAGCTGAGCTTCCTACTGCTCTTCTCCTTGACTCTGTGTTTTCTGTGTTCTCTTACTTTCATTGGCCGGCCCTCTGAGTGGTCCTGTATGCTGCGTCACACAGCGTTTGGGATCACCTTCGTCCTCTGCATCTCTTGTGTTCTGGGGAAAACAATAGTGGTGTTGATGGCCTTCAGGGCTACACTTCCAGGCAGTAATGTCATGAAATGGTTTGGGCCTCTACAGCAGAGAGCCTTCATCTCACTCTGTACTGTGGTCCAGGTAGGAACACTGACCGAGCTGTTCTCTTCGTATCATGCACCCTTGTTGGACTGTTACGTATCAACATAACAATTATTTTCTTCCTCCAGGTGGTGATCTGTGCTGTGTGGCTGGCTGTTTCCCCTCCCAGCCCACGCAGACTGATGACACGTGAGAGTGCCTCTGTCATCCTCCTATGTGATGAGGGCTCAGCCCTGGGCTTCTGCCTTGTGCTGGGCTACATCGGCCTGCTGGCCTCTCTCTGTCTCCTCTTAGCCTTCCTGGGCAGAAAACTCCCAGACAACTTCAACGAGGCCAAGCTCATCACCTTCAGCATGCTGATCTTCTGTGCCGTGTGGGTGGCCTTCGTCCCTGCCTACGTCAGCTCTCCTGGGAAGTACTCCACGGCCACGGAGGTGTTCGCCATCCTGGGCTCCAGTTTCGGCCTGCTGACCTGCCTCTTCCTGCCCAAATGTTACATCATTCTGCTGAAGCCTGAGAAGAACAACAGGAAACACCTCATGGCCAAGTCTGAACCTGACAAGACATTCTAGTGGATCTGACCCCTTTTGTAGGCCCGCCCCCCCTTTTGTAGGTCCGCCACCCCTTTTGTAGGCCTGCCCCCATTTTGTAGACCCGCCCGCCCCCCCTTTTGTAGGCCCGCCCCCCCTTTTGTAGGCCCGCCCCCCCTTTTGTAGGCCCGCGGATCAATTTGCAAATCTGATCCATTTAGTTTTTTTTAGGACAGTCAGGTAATCAACTTAATATTGAATATTAAGAATGGTAGAATACACAAGGTCAAATATAGAAATGTGGTTCTGCGTCAGCATTTTCCTGTTGTTGTGTCAGTCACTGACAGTCTCTCAATTAGCCCATGTCAGCTAACGTTTTTCTAGATTGCTCTAGCCAGCTATCATAAAACTGTAGTAATCATGGTCAAATTACCACTCTCATTCAGATATCATATTGAAAACTGCAAACACTTCTCTACAACCTATGGCAAAATTTGTTGAATTACAGGAAAATAGCTGTAAAATTGCTAAATCTTCTCTCTGCCACATGGGAAAATGTGTAGAATTGCAAGAAACTTGCTTTAAAACTGCACCAATTTCTCTACGCCCAATGGCAAAATGTATAGATATATACAACTTTTTCTCTGCTGTCAAAAAAGAAGAAGAATTGTCTCGCAAGGATGGGGGTCCTCCCAACAAAATGTAACTTAGGGCCCTCAGAAAAGACTACTGCATGTGTGGGTATGGATGTGGGTAGGCAGACCGCGACCTACTGCTGCCCCACATGAGTTCAGATTTTTTTGTGGCCCCTCCCTGATTTAGATTGTGGCCACTCCCTGATTTAGATTGTGTGGAAATTATAATGTAGTTTCAGGAAGTTCAATCAGGAAGTCTGAATGGTCATTTAACTATATCTAGTAAGTGTAATAATACCTTTTGTTTCCTATTCTAGGGGCATAGTGAGAATGAATAGAAACATGTCATCATCACAGTGAGAATGAATACAAACATGTCATCATCACAGTGGGAATGAATACAAACGTGTCATCATCACAGTGGGAATGAATACAAACGTGTCATCATCACAGTGGGAATGAATAGAAACATGTCATCATCACAGTGGGAATGAACACAAACATGTCATCATCACAGTGGGAATGAATAGAAACATGTCATCATCACAGTGGGAATGAATAGAAACATGTCATCATCACAGTGGGAATGAATAGAAACATGTCATCATCATAGTGAGAATGAATACAAACATGTCATCATCACAGTGGGAATGAATAGAAACATGTCATCATCACAGTGAGAATGAAAACGAACATGTCATCATCACAGTGGGAATGAATAGAAACATGTCATCATCACAGTGAGAATGAACACAAACATGTCATCATCACAGTGAGAATGAATAGAAACATGTCATCATCACAGTGGGAATGAATAGAAACATGTCATCATCACAGTGAGAATGAATACAAACATGTCATCATCACAGTGGGAATGAATAGAAACATGTCATCATCACAGTGAGAATGAATAGAAACATGTCATCATCACAGTGGGAATGAATAGAAACATGTCATCATCACAGTGAGAATGAATAGAAACATGTCATCATCACAGTGAGAATGAACACAAACATGTCATCATCATAGTGAGAATGAACACAAACATGTCATCATCACAGTGAGAATGAATAGAAACATGTCATCATCACAGTGGGAATGAATACAAACATGTCATCATCACAGTGAGAATGAATAGAAACATGTCATCATCACAGTGAGAATGAATAGAAACATGTCATCATCACAGTGGGAATGAAAACAAACATGTCATCATCAGAGTGAGAATGAATACAAACATGTCATCATCACAGTGAGAATGAATACAAACATGTCATCATCACAGTGGGAATGAATAGAAACATGTCATCATCACAGTGGGAATGAAAACAAACATGTCATCATCAGAGTGAGAATGAACACAAACATGTCATCATCACAGTGGGAATGAATACAAACATGTCATCATCACAGTGAGAATGAATAGAAACATGTCATCATCACAGTGGGAATGAACACAAACATGTCATCATCACAGTGAGAATGAATAGAAACATGTCATCATCACAGTGAGAATGAATACAAACATGTCATCATCATAGTGAGAATGAATAGAAACATGTCATCATCACAGTGGGAATGAATAGAAACATGTCATCATCACAGTGGGAATGAACACAAACATGTCATCATCACAGTGGGAATGAATACAAACATGTCATCATCACAGTGAGAATGAATAGAAACATGTCATCATCACAGTGGGAATGAACACAAACATGTCATCATCACAGTGAGAATGAATAGAAACATGTCATCATCACAGTGAGAATGAATACAAACATGTCATCATCATAGTGAGAATGAATAGAAACATGTCATCATCACAGTGGGAATGAATAGAAACATGTCATCATCACAGTGGGAATGAACACAAACATGTCATCATCACAGTGAGAATGAATAGAAACATGTCATCATCACAGTGGGAATGAATAGAAACATGTCATCATCACAGTGAGAATGAATAGAAACATGTCATCATCACAGTGGGAATGAATACAAACATGTCATCATCACAGTGGAAATGAATAGAAACATGTCATCATCACAGTGGGAATGAATAGAAACATGTCATCATCACAGTGGGAATGAATAGAAACATGTCATCATCACAGTGAGAATGAATACAAACATGTCATCATCACAGTGAGAATGAATAGAAACATGTCATCATCACAGTGGGAATGAACACAAACATGTCATCATCACAGTGAGAATGAACACAAACATGTCATCATCACAGTGGGAATGAACACAAACATGTCATCATCACAGTGAGAATGAATAGAAACATGTCATCATCACAGTGGGAATGAATACAAACATGTCATCATCACAGTGAGAATGAATAGAAACATGTCATCATCACAGTGGGAATGAACACAAACATGTCATCATCACAGTGAGAATGAACACAAACATGTCATCATCACAGTGGGAATGAACACAAACATGTCATCATCACAGTGAGAATGAATAGAAACATGTCATCATCACAGTGGGAATGAATACAAACATGTCATCATCACAGTGGAAATGAATAGAAACATGTCATCATCACAGTGGGAATGAATAGAAACATGTCATCATCACAGTGGGAATGAATACAAACATGTCATCATCACAGTGGAAATGAATAGAAACATGTCATCATCACAGTGGGAATGAATAGAAACATGTCATCATCACAGTGAGAATGAATACAAACATGTCATCATCACAGTGAGAATGAATAGAAACATGTCATCATCACAGTGGGAATGAATAGAAACATGTCATCATCACAGTGGGAATGAATACAAACATGTCATCATCACAGTGGGAATGAATAGAAACATGTCATCATCACAGTGAGAATGAATAGAAACATGTCATCATCACAGTGGGAATGAAAACAAACATGTCATCATCAGAGTGAGAATGAATACAAACATGTCATCATCACAGTGGGAATGAATACAAACATGTCATCATCACAGTGGGAATGAATAGAAACATGTCATCATCACAGTGGGAATGAACACAAACATGTCATCATCACAGTGGGAATGAATACAAACATGTCATCATCACAGTGAGAATGAATAGAAACATGTCATCATCACAGTGGGAATGAATAGAAACATGTCATCATCACAGTGAGAATGAATACAAACATGTCATCATCACAGTGAGAATGAATACAAACATGTCATCATCACAGTGGGAATGAACACAAACATGTCATCATCACAGTGGGAATGAATACAAACATGTCATCATCACAGTGAGAATGAATAGAAACATGTCATCATCACAGTGGGAATGAACACAAACATGTCATCATCACAGTGAGAATGAATACAAACATGTCATCATCATAGTGAGAATGAATAGAAACATGTCATCATCACAGTGAGAATGAATAGAAACATGTCATCATCACAGTGGGAATGAACACAAACATGTCATCATCACAGTGAGAATGAATAGAAACATGTCATCATCACAGTGGGAATGAATACAAACATGTCATCATCACAGTGGGAATGAAAACAAACATGTCATCATCACAGTGAGAATGAATAGAAACATGTCATCATCACAGTGAGAATGAATACAAACATGTCATCATCACAGTGGGAATGAATAGAAACATGTCATCATCACAGTGGGAATGAATAGAAACATGTCATCATCACAGTGGGAATGAATAGAAACATGTCATCATCACAGTGGGAATGAATAGAAACATGTCATCATCACAGTGGGAATGAATAGAAACATGTCATCATCACAGTGGGAATGAATAGAAACATGTCATCATCACAGTGGGAATGAATAGAAACATGTCATCATCACAGTGAGAATGAATACAAACATGTCATCATCACAGTGAGAATGAATAGAAACATGTCATCATCACAGTGGGAATGAATAGAAACATGTCATCATCACAGTGGGAATGAATAGAAACATGTCATCATCACAGTGAGAATGAATAGAAACATGTCATCATCACAGTGGGAATGAATACAAACGTGTCATCATCACAGTGAGAATGAAAACGAACATGTCATCATCACAGTGAGAATGAACACAAACATGTCATCATCATGATGTTCTCCAGAGTGGCGCAGGGGTCTAAGGCACTGTAATACCAGTGCAAGAGGTGTTATTACAGTCCCTGGTTCACATCTGGTTGGGATTGGTGGTCCCGTAGGGCGGCGCACAATTGGCCCAGTGTTGTCCGGGGTAGGCCATCATTGTAAATAAGTATTTGTTCCTAAATGACTTGCCTAGTTAAATAAAGGTTACATTTAAAAAACACATATAATCATAGCGTCTTGTTTCTCCTCCTCTACCCTATTAGCCATGTGTTGAATGTCATTCACTCATTGACCTTAAAGTCTATAAGCAAGGCACAACAATGCACAATCCTCACGCTTGCTGTTCAACCAATGGGCTCACTCTGGCACCTTCTTCTCTCAACCAATGGGTGACATCTTGGGAGGTTTACCCATGCTCTATCACTTGCTATTTTTCAGTAACAGTTTTCAACATCCATCCACCTCCCCTCCACCAGCAGCTATAATAGCCTTAATAAAGACCCTACATTGGAACTCCCTTCCCCAGTGTTGAGGGGTGGGTTCAATCCCAGCTCAATCCCAGCTGCCCAACAAAAGGCATCTAGCTCTGAGAAGCATTCCTTGGAGGCCATACATCGAAACTATTTAATACAATTCCATATTGCATTCTGTCTCTGTTGTTTATACAGTTAAGCCTTTACTCGAGTACAGTTGTCCCTCCTCAGAGTCAGTTATCTACCACAGGAGACTGCTGTTGTCCCACCTCAGAGTCAGTTATCTACCACAGGAGACTGCTGTTGTCCCACCTCAGAGTCAGTTATCTACCACAGGAGACTGCTGTTGTCCCTCCTCAGAGTCAGTTATCTACCACAGGAGACTGCTGTTGTCCCACCTCAGAGTCAGTTATCTACCACAGGAGACTGCTGTTGTCCCTCCTCAGAGTCAGTTATCTACCACAGGAGTGTTATGTTGTGCCACCTCAGAGTCAGTTATCTACCACAGGAGACTGCTGTTGTCCCTCCTCAGAGTCAGTTATCTACCACAGGACACTGCTGTTGTCCCTCCTCAGAGTCAGTTATCTACCACAGGAGACTGCTGTTGTCCCTCCTCAGAGTCAGTTATCTACCACAGGAGACTGCTGTTGTCCCTCCTCAGAGTCAGTTATCTACCACAGGAGACTGCTGTTGTCCCTCCTCAGAGTCAGTTATCTACCACAGGAGACTGCTGTTGTCCCTCCTCAGAGTCAGTTATCTACCACAGGAGACTGCTGTTGTCCCTCCTCAGAGTCAGTTGTCTACCACAGGAGACTGCTGTTGTCCCTCCTCAGAGTCAGTTATCTACCACAGGAGTGTTCTGTTATCCCTCCTCAGAGTCAGTTATCTACCACAGGAGTCTGCTGTTGTCCCTCCTCAGAGTCAGTTATCTACCACAGGAGACTGCTGTTGTCCCTTCTTAGAGTCAATTATCTACCACAGGAGTGTGCTGTTGTCCCTTCTCAGAGTCCGTTATCTACCACAGGAGACTGCTGTTGTCCCTTCTCAGAGTCAGTTATCTACCACAGGAGTGTGCTGTTGTCCCTTCTCAGAGTCAGTTATCTACCACAGGAGTGTAATGTTGTCCCTCCTCAGAGTCAGTTATCTACCACAGGAGTGTAATGTTGTGCCACCTCAGAGTCAGTTAAAGCCACCCCTGCCTGCCTCCTAGACCCTGGCCCCTGGGAAGTACCTTCACACAGCTCTCTGGTAGGAGAAAGGATCTGAGAAGCTCGGTCACTGGAGGCCAGGCTGTATAGGCTGTAGCCATGCAGGCTAACACAGGCCAAAGTGATGAGAGAGACCAGAGTGATGAGTGAGGCCAGAGTGATGAGAGAGGCCAGAGTGATGAGTGAGGCCAAAGTGATGAGAGAGACCAGAGTGATGAGTGAGGCCAGAGTGATGAGAGAGGCCAGAGTGATGAGTGAGGCCAGAGTGATGAGTGAGGCCAGAGTGATGGGAGAGGCCAGAGTGATAGGAGAGGCCAGAGTGATGGGAGAGACTAGAGTGATGGGAGAGGCCAGAGTGATGGGAGAGAATAGAGTGATAGGAGAGGCCAGAGTGATAAGTGAGGCCAGAGTGATGGGAGAGACTAGAGTGATGAGTGAGGCCAGAGTGATGGGAGAGACTAGAGTGATATGTGATATGTGACAAATACATTTTGATTGGATTTGATTTGAAATAAGGCACAGAAAGCTGTCAGTGAAGTTTTTTTTATTTTATTTTATTTTACCTTTATTTAACCAGGCAAGTCAGTTAAGAACAAATTCTTATTTTCAATGACGGCCTGGGAACAGTGGGTTAACTGCCTGTTCAGGGGCAGAACGACAGATTTGTACCTTGTCAGCTCGGGGGTTTGAACTCGCAACCTTCCGGTTACTAGTCCAACGCTCTAACCACTAGGCTACCCTGCCGCCCCAGTTAGCTAGCATGCTAACCTTATCTGCTATTGTGCTTGTTTTACTAAAAGGTATTCAAAATAATTAGTCAGCCGGCCCTATGGCTGGATATAGTGCTGGATTTGTCATAAGCATTGATTTAGGGAAAACTTCACCACAGATGGAAACCACTGGCCTTTTTGACTTTGCCATCTATTCTTATCTCCAATGTTTTGACATCTTCCATAAAATGCAGCCTTGAATCTGCCATAAAAATAGTGTGAATTAATATGATGAAGCTCCGGTAATATGGATAACTATCGAAAGATTGCTGATATGCATTTTTCTACTTTGTAATGGACACGGTGCAACCTTTGGTAGGTAGACTGCCGGCAGGCTTCTGCTGCGGTACAGCAGAGCCAAGGCAGTCCGTTGCTCATGGTTCTCACAGGGGAAGTGAAATGAAAGGCTACAATGACTTGGCTTATGATCATGCACACTGCAAATGTTATGTAACTATTTTGTAAGTTCCTTGAATTGAATGTCACATGTGCCTTTTCATTATCTGGATACTTGTGGTTTCTAGCTAATGTGACACCAATGAAAGCAGTTGAGTGTGTAGTGAAGCAAAACGTCAGTGTTAAAAGTCCTTCATCTTGGGGAGACAGGAAGCACGGTTGGCAAAATACTAAATAATACATAATGTTCATCTTGGGGAGACAAGAAGCGTGGTTGGCAAAATACTAAATAATACATCATGTTCATCTTGGGGAGACAAGAAGCGCGGTTGGCAAAATACTAAATAATACATAATGTTCATCTTGGGGAGACAAGAAGCGTGGTTGGCAAAATACTAAATAATACATCATGTTCATCTTGGGGAGACAGGAAGCGCGGTTGGCAAAATACTAAATAATACATCATGTTCATCTTGGGGAGACAGGAAGCGCGGTTGGCAAAATACTAAATAATACATCATGTTCATCTTGGGGAGACAGGAAGCGCGGTTGGCAAAATACTAAATAATACATCATGTTCATCTTGGGGAGACAGGAAGCGCGGTTGGCAAAATACTAAATAATACATCATGTTCATATTGGGGAGACAGGAAGCGCAGTTGGCAAAATACTAAATAATACATCATGTTCATATTGGGGAGACAGGAAGCGCAGTTGGCAAAATACTAAATAATACATCATGTTCATATTGGGGAGACAGGAAGCGCAGTTGGCAAAATACTAAATAATACATCATGTTCATCTTGGGGAGACAGGAAGCGCAGTTGGCAAAATACTAAATAATACATCATGTTCATCTTGGGGAGACAGGAAGCGCGGTTGGCAAAACACTAAATAATACATCATGTTCATCTTGGGGAGACAGGAAGCGCGGTTGGCAAAACACTAAATAATACATCATGCAATTATAGCGTCTATAAAATGGTCATACAGTGCATTCGGAAAGCACTCAGACCTCATAACTTTTTCCACATGTCGATATGATACAGACTTATTCTAAAATAGATTCAATGACATGTTTTCCTCGTCAATCTACACACAATACCCCATAATGACATCACAATACCGCATAATGACATCACAATACCCCATAATGACATCACAATACCGCATAATGACATCACAATACCCCATAATGACATCACAATACCGCATAATGATGAAGTGAAAACAGGTTTTTAGATATTTTAGCACATTTTTATATAAAAAAAAAACAACAGAAATACTATATTTACATAAGCATTCAGAGCCTTTGCTATGAGACTCAAAATGAAACCCAGGTGCATCCTGATTCCATTGATCATCCTTAAAATGTTCTTAAACTTGATTGGAGTCCACCTGTGGTAAATTCAATTGATTGGACATGATTTGGAAAGGCACACACCTGTCTTTATAAGGTCCCACAGTTGACGGTGCAAAAAGCAAGTCATGCTGTTGAAGGAATTGCCTGTAGAGCTCCAAGACAGGATTGTGTCGAGGCACAGATCTGGGGAAGGGTACCAAAACATTTCTGCATCATTGAAGGTTCCCAAGAACACAGTGGTCTCAATCATTGTGTTCTAATGTTATTAACCAAGGCCTTCATAAACAACAAATTATTATGTTTTGCGATTGCGTATATCTCTTAGGGCTCCCCTGAATTATTTCAACATTTTGTTAAAAATCGTGCAACATTTCAACGTCCTGCTACTCATGCCAGGAATATAGTATATGCATAGGATTAGTATGTGTGGATAGAAAACACTCTGAAGTTTCTAAAACTGGTTTAATCATGTCTGTGACTATAACAGAACGTGAACAGGTCACAAAAACCCCCAAAAAGTATTCATCTGCCAGTCTCTGAATTGTCTATCGCAAGAGAAAATAGGTTTAAATCCTTAGTGTAATGAGAAATAGGCCCTTCCTTTCGTCCAGTTAACAGGAAGAGACTTATGGGAGAGAGACAAAGGACGATGATTTCAAGAGTAGCTGCTATTGAATACAGATCGCCCAGTGACCAATTTAATCGATTATTAACGTTTACAAATACCTAAAGTTGGTTTACAAAAGTAGTTTGAAGTGTTTTGTCAAAGAATATAGGAAACTTATTTAATTTTAAAAAATGACGTTGCGTTTTGGAACGGAGCTTTTCCATGGATCAGACGGGCTATATAAATTGACATTTTGGGTATACATGGACGGATTTAATCGGGAAAAAGACCCAATTGTGATGTTTATGGGACATGTAGGAGTGCCAACAAAGAAGCTCGTCAAAGGTAATGAATGTTTTATATTTTATTTCTGCGTTTTGTGTAGCGCCGGCTACGCTAATTATTTTGTTTACGTCCCCATCAGGTATTTCGGGGCGTTGCATGCTATCAGATAATAGCTTCTCATGCTTTCGCCGAAAAGCATTTTAAAAATCTGACATGTTGGCTAGATTCACAACGAGTGTAGCTTTAATTCAGTACCCTGCATGTGTGTTTTAATGAAAGTTTGAGTTTTATCGAGTTATATTAGCATTTGGCATTGCGCACTTCCATTTCCTGTTGACTAGGTGAGACGCTAGCGTCTCACATGGCTCGAAGAGGTTAACCCCTTCCTCCTAGACCCCACATCCCTAACCCCATCCCCCTGCCCCATGTTTTCATCTTCAGATATTCATTGTTTAGGTTGGGTAATGAAGATATTTTTTTTAAAAGGTAGAAAGTGAACATAACAACAGATAAACAGTCAAATAGGAACTGCAGGCATTTAAGTATGCCATACTACATACAACAACAAAAAATTGCATGTGCAAAAAAATTCAGTGTATAATCTATATTGTTCATCATGCCCTGTAGGCCAAGTCCTCCCTGGGAGATAAATTCGAAAGCTTGCCCAAAAGGAGGACACAAATCAACAGGAAGAAAAATAAACAACTGTGTACTCGCTCATATGGGACTGGCCATCTCTCCTTAGCAGTCGCAACAAACAAACAAATTGTAGGGGAATAGCTTCCAACTTACACTGAGTGTACAAAACATTAAGAACACCTGCTCTTTCCATGACATAGACTGACCTTATTGATGTCACTTGTTAAATCCACTTCAATCAGCGTAGATGAACGGGAGGAGACAGGTTAAATAATGATTTTCAAGCCTTGAGACAATTGAGATATGGATTGTGTATGTGTGCCATTCAGAGAAAGGGTGAATGGGCAAGACAAAATATGTATGTGCCTTTGAACAGGGTATGGTAGTAGGTGCCAGGTGCAATGGTTTGTGTCAAGAACTGCAACAGTTGCTGGGTTTTACATTTCCAACAGTTTCCTGTGTGTATCAAGAATGGTCCACCACCCAAAGGACATCCAGCCAACTTGACACAACTGTGGGAAGCATTGGAGTTAACATGGGCCAGCATCCCTGTGAAACGCTTTCGGAACCTTGTAGAGTCCATGCCCCGACGAATTGAAAAATGAGGGGGGTGGCGGGGCAACTCAATATTAGGAATGTGTTCCTAATGTTTGATTTACTCAGCGCATATAGGTATATTTGTCCCATGTAGGGATTCAATGCATTGTAGCCCCACAAGGAAGCAGCCTCAGTCCGTATGACACCTGAATATTATTGTCCGCTGTGCATTCATTGGTGTGATGTCATCTCTGTGTTAATATCCTGGTAAAATAACAATAACAAAGTCCAGTACTCAGCATATTCGTAATGTTCCTTGTACACACTTAAAGGGGATGTCCTCATCGTTGTCTTATGCTGAAGGCAGCATCATAGCCAATAGGCAAAGGCTGCGTGATAGTGCATGGATAGCATTCTTGCATATTGAGCCAATCAAAATGGGGGTTTTCATCTGTTCACTCATACCCTTGCGTCTTAGGTTTGAGCATCCCTGGCGGTGGAGAAATGTGTTTTCTCTTCTGGAAGGACAAGATGAGTTTTGCCGGGTGGATGAGGTTTAGCTTGTGCGGCTGGGACCTCACATCATTGTATGTCAGACTCTGTTTTAACAATGTATCACATTTTGACTAAAACGATAACTTATCGACCAACGTCATTGTGCAACATCATGGGTAAACTCTTGGCACCTTTCAGCTTGAAAAAGTGGATTTCAATTGGTGTGGGGATTTAATAAGGGTGGCAAGTAGCCTAGTGGTTAGAGCGTTGGACTAGTAACCGAAAGGTTGCAAGATTGAATCCCCGAGCTGACAAGGTAAAACTCTGTCGTTCTGCCCACGAACAAGGCAGTTTAAACCTACAAGGCCATCATTGAAAATAATAATTTGTTCTTAACTGACTTGCCGTGCTAAATAAAGGTAAAATAAAAATAGTACAGAATGATGTAATATCTGTCTGAATGGATCCATCAGATGTTGTTGAAGAACAGATCCTGTACTACACATTACCTTCAATAACATCACCTTCACAGGCTTTCTCCAATTACCCCCAATTACCTGCTCCCCAAGTTATCCTCCAATAACAAGTCCCCAATTAACCCCCTCCTGCCTCGTCCTCCCTACGTGTGCTTGTTTTTTAGCCGGGGGCTCATTTCTCCCTATATCAGAAGCTCCCCTTCTCTCCTCTTCCTCTCCCTCTTTCACTCTCACACTCTCTGCAGGAGATGCCAGACTGACAGACACTCATCCTCTCTCTCTGTCTGTCTGTCTGTCTGTCTCACCTGGATAAGATTTACTGTTGCCAGGTAGGTCAGAAGCAGAACAAGGTTGTGTGTCTATCATTGTTGTTTCACATGTCTGGTTACAGGTGTCTGTGTTGTATGGTGTATATTTTAATTGATAGCACTTTTGTTCATGTCTTTCTGTCTACAGAGTGTTCTGTCTGCAAGTTCTTGGTTTGGTCTCTCTCCAACAGGTGACGGAACTCTCCCAGTCTTCAGACTTATCTCTCTCCAGGTGATGAGCCTGTGTGGCAGGCTGTGGCTGCTCTACTGTCTCCATGTCCCTGGGTCTGTCTGGGGTCTGGATGGAGGTGGAGAGGGGGCTTGTCGGCTGGAAGCTAAGCCCGTCTCCGGCAGTGTTTATCGGGCAGGAGATGTGGTCATTGGGGGCCTGTTCCCCATCCATGTGGAAGCCCCTCTACCAGAGCAGGAGTTCAGGAGCATTAAAGGAAATTCTACCTGTACAATGTATGCAGCTTGTGTGATAACAGCTTTTTATCATTGTGTTTTCACCTGAAGGTAATGTGTATTCAGTTTAACTCTTATCTCTCCGTTTCTTCCTTTCGTCCGTCTGTCAGGTTCAACCAGCGTGCTTACCGCTGGCTCCAGACTATGATCTTTGCTGTGGAGGAGATTAACCGTGACCCAG
>NC_143048.1:42685000-42795000 GCF_057628025.1 Oncorhynchus mykiss
CTCTATGTCTCTGTCTCAGAGGATTTAGTATCACTTTATGTCTCTCTATCTCAGAGGATTTAGTATCACTCTATGTCTCTATCTGGGAGGATTTAGAACCACTCTATGTCTCTCTCTCTGGGAGGATTTAGTATCACTCTATGTCTCTCTGGGAGGATTTAGTATCACTCTATGTCTCTCTGGGAGGATTTAGTATCACTCTATGTCTCTCTCTGGGAGGATTTAAGACCACTCTATGTCTCTCTCTTGGAGGATTTAGTACCACTCTATGTCTCTCTCTGGGAGGATTTAAGACCACTCTATGTCTCTCTCTTGGAGGATTTAGTATCACTCTATGTCTCTCAGAGGATTTAATACCACTCTATGTCTCTCTCTGGGAGGATTTAGTAACACTGATTTAGAGCGTAGGTTGGAAACATGTCTCCCTGTTGGGGTCATGGAGTGGTGTGTGAATTGATGTTGTCCTCATCTCCCTCTCTCTCTCTCTCTCTCTCTCTCTCTCTCTCTCTCTAGCTCTGTAACTCTCTCTCTCCCTCTTTCTCTCTCTCTGTCTCCCCTCTCTCCCTCTCCCCTATCTTGTTGCTCTGCTGATGGGCTTGATGCAGTATTTGGACTGGCACAGTGTGTTTTGTTCCCAGTGTGACTGTGAGCCACGGCAGGCATATTGTTGTCTGAAAGCTTTAGTTGTCTCTCTTTCTCTGGGATAGAGAGAAAGAGAGACAATGGGAGATAGAGGGTAAGACAGATAAGGGAGAGAGAAAGGAACGAGGGGACGTTTAAGATAGAGAGAACGTCAGAGTGATAGATCATTATCCACGCTTATACCTTACGCCTCGGTCAGAGGCAATCACATCACCAGATCACATTGTTTAAATAATTCACTCATCTTAGTCAAGAGTTCTACACTCAATACAACCAGTTAGACAACCTGCCATTGTTATCTCTCTCTCTCTCTCTCTCTCTCTCTCTCTCTCTCTCTCTCTCTTTCGCTTTCACTCTATCTCTCTCTCACTCTTACACTCTCTCATTGTCTCTCTCTCGCATCTCTCTCTCTCTCTCATCTCTCTCTCATCTCTCATTCTCTCGCTCTCTCTCATTTTCTCTCTCTCTCATCTCTCTCTCTCTCTCTCTTTCGCTTTCACTCTATCCCCTCTCTCACTCTTACACTCTCTCATTCTCTCTCTCTCTCTCATCTCTCTCTCTCTCTCTCATCTCTCTCTCATCTGTCTCTCATTCTCTCATTCTCCCATTCTCTCTCTTGCTCTCTCTCTCTCTCTCTCTCTCTCTCATCTCTCTCTCATTCTCTCATTCTCTCATTCTCTCTCTCTCTCTCTCTCTCTCTCTCGCTCTCTCTCTCAGAATGAAATCTGTGTTTACGTACACATTCTGTACATCATCAACTTAACAATATACCAGTTAACATATGAATATGTTTTTATTCAATTATTTTAATCTGTCCCTTATGTAATTAGGGGTGTACCCTGTGATGTCTCTGTATATGAAAGTGTGCTGCTGTATGTGCCGTAGATAAAATGCATAGTTATTGCTCTCCTAGATTTTGACTGGAGTCTGTGTTTGTCTTGTGTCCTTACAGAGATCTGGGGGAGGTCTGGCCATCCCCCTGTGTGCCTTCCAGGGCACCGTCTCCCTGCACTCCCCCACAGGGAAGACCCTCTCCCTCTCCACCTATGAGGTCAGCAGCGACGGCCTCACTATCTCCCCCCACGCCGCCAAGAAGGTGGAGGTCTACCGCTCCAAGTCTGTAGGCCACGAGCCCAGTGCAGACGACCCCACCACCAGGGACCCGGATGGGGGAGTGGGGATGGAGGTGGAGGTGGGAGAGGTGGCAATGGGGGACACCAATGTGAAGATCCACCTGGAGGTGTTGGAGATCTGTGACAACGAGGAGGCCATGGACAGCGTGTCCATCATCTCTAATATCAGCCAGTCGTCCACCCACGCCCGCTCCCCATCGCTGCGCTATTCTCGGAAGGAGAACCGCTTTGTCTCCTGTGACCTGGGGGAGACAGCCTCCTACTCACTGCTCATCCCCAACAGTGGCAACCCCGAGGTGGACAACATCAACATCAACATCCCTGACACGGTGGAGGCCCATCGGCAGAACAGTCGCAGGCAGAAACAGGAGACGGGAGGCTACCGCGAGGAGATACAGCTGCTCAACGAAGCCTACAGGAAGCAGGAAGAGGACAGAGAAGACTGATACACACACACAGAGGAAGCAGGAAGAGGACAGAAAAGACTGATACACACACAGGAAGCAAGAAGAGGACAGAGAAGACTGATACACACACACAGGAAGCAAGAAGAGGACAGAGAAGACTGATACACACACACAGGAAGCAAGAAGAGGACAGAGAAGACTGATACACACACACAGGAAGCAAGAAGAGGACAGAGAAGACTGATACACACACACAGGAAGACAATGAGGGGACAGAGAATACTGATGCACACACACAGGAAGACAACGAGGGGACAGAGAAGACTGATGCACACACACAGGAAGACAATGAGGGGACAGAGAATACTGATGCACACACACAGGAAGACAACGAGGGGACAGAGAATACTGATACTCACACACAGGAAGACAATGAGGGGACTGAGAATACTGATGCACACACACAGGAAGACAATGAGGGGACAGAGAAGACTGATGCACACACACAGGAAGACAATGAGGGGACAGAGAATACTGATGCACACACACAGGAAGACAACGAGGGGACAGAGAATACTGATACACACACACAGGAAGACAATGAGGGGACAGAGAAGACTGATGCACACACACAGGAAGACAACGAGGGGACAGAGATTACTGATGCACACACAGGAAGACAACGAGGGGACAGAGAATACTGATGATCACACACAGGAAGACAATGAGGGGACAGAGAATACTGATGCACACACACAGGAAGACAACGAGGGGACAGAGAATACTGATGCACACACACAGGAAGCAGACTGGAAAGACAGATCTAGAAGGACTGACCTTTTAACTCTATATTTTAAGTGTATCTTGACCTTTTAACTCTATATTTTAAGTGTATCTTGACCTTTTAACTCTATATTTTAAGTGTATTTCGTGACAAAACATTATTTGCCGCTGCTTAAGACATCTGGGACACATATCCTGTGTCCATTCTGTGCTTTAAAGGTCCATTATGTGTCCATGTGATGAGGTGAGGTTAAGTGAACGGGTGTAGGACTAAGTGATGAGGTGAGATGGAGAGAAAGGGGTGCAGGACTATGTGATGAGGTGAGGTGAGATGGGGAGAAGGGGGTGCAGGACTATGTAATGAAGTGAGGTGGGGAGAAGGGGGTGCAGGACTAAGTGAGGAGGTGAGGTGGTGCAGGACTAAGTGATGAGGTGAGGTGGTGAAGGACTAAGTGATGAGGTGAGGTGGTGCAAGACTAAGTGATGAGGTGAGGTGGTGCAGGACTATTTGATGAGGTGAGGTGAGGTGGGGAGAAGCGGGTGCTGGACTAAGTGAGGAGGTGAGGTGGTGCAGGGCTAAGTGATGAGGTGAGGTGGTGCAGGACTAAGTGATGAGGTGGGTGGTGCAGGACTACGTGATGAGGTGAGGTGGTGCAGGACTAAGTGAGGAGGTGAGGTGGTGCAGGACTACGTGATGAGGTGAGGTGGTGCAGGACTAAGTGATGAGGTGAGGTGGTGCAGGACTAAGTGACTATGTGAGGTGGTGCAGGACTAAGTGATGAGGTGACGTGGTGCAGGACTAAGTGATGAGGTGAGGTGGTGCAGGACTACGTGATGAGGTGAGGTGGTGCAGGACTAAGTGACTATGTGAGGTGGAGTGAAGGTGGTTCGGGACTAAGGGACAGCAGCGCAATGAAAGAGAAGACAGAAAGGGACAGCAGAGAGAAAGGCTGGAGAGAATAGTACCCACCTTAGTATTCAATCTGGGGTCTCCACCATAAGGAAATAGAGAGAGAGAGAGACTGGTGAAGGTTTCACTCTTCACAGTCTCCACATGGACCTGTTATTACAATCAACGTCACCAATGAGGCAACAAGGAGATCACTAGCTCCTCTGTCTGAGTTATCCCAAATCAAATCAAATGTATTTATATAGCCCTTGGTACATCAGCTGATATCTCAAAGTGCTGTACAGATACCCAGCCTAAAACCCCAAACACCAAGCAATGCAGGTGTAGAAGCACGGTGGCTAGGAAAAACTCCCTAGAAAGGCCAAAACCTAGGAAGAAACCTAGAGAGGAACCAGGCTATGTGGGGTGGCCAGTCCTCTTCTGGCTGTGCCGGGTGGAGATTATAACAGAACATGGCCAAACTGTTCAAATGTTCATAAATGACCAGCATGGTCGAATAATAATAATTGCAGGCAAAACAGTTGAAACTGGAGCAGCAGCACAGCCAGGTGGACTGGGGACAGCAAGGAGTCATCATGTCAGGTAGTCCTGAGGCATGGTCCTAGGGCTCAGGTCCTCTGAGAGAGAGAGAGAGAAAGAAAGAAAGAGAGAAAGAGAGAATTAGAGAGAGCATACTTAAATTCACACAGGACACCGGATAGAACAGGAGAAGTACTCCAGATATAACAAACTGACCCTAGCCCCCCAACACATAAACTACTGCAGCATAAATACTGGAGGCTGAGACAGGAGGGGTCAGGAGACACTGTGGCCCCATCCGATGACACCCCCGGACAGGGCCAAACAGGAAGGATATAACCCCACCCACTTTGCCAAAGCACAGCCCCCACACCACTAGAGGGATATCTTCAACCCCCAACTTACCATCCTGAGACAAGGCCGAGTATAGCCCACAAAGATCTCCGCCACGGCACAACCCAAGGGGGGGCGCCAACCCAGACAGGAAGATCACACCTTGTCTCAGGATGGTAAGTTGGTGGTTGAAGATATCCCTCTAGTGGTGTGGGGGCTGTGCTTTGGCAAAGTGGGTGGGGTTATATCCTTCCTGTTTGGCCCTGTCCGGGGGTGTCCTCGGAGTGGGCCACAGTGTCTCCTGACCCCTCCTGTCTCAGCCTCCAGTATTTATGCTGCAGTAGTTTATGTGTCGGGGGGCTAGGGTCAGTTTGTTATATCTGGAGTACTTCTCCTGTCCTATTCGGTGTCCTGTGTGAATCTAAGTGTGCGTTCTCTAATTCTCTCCTTCTCTCTTTCTCTCTCTCGGAGGACCTGAGCCCTAGGACCATGCCCCAGGACTACCTGACATGATGACTCCTTGCTGTCCCCAGTCCACCTGGCTGTGCTGCTGCTCCAGTTTCAACTGTTCTGCCTTATTATTATTCGACCATGCTGGTCATTTATGAACATTTGAACATCTTGGCCATGTTCTGTTATAATCTCCATCCGGCACAGCCAGAAGAGGACTGGCCATCCCACATATGCTCTCTCTAATTCTCTCTTTCTTTCTCTCTCTCGGAGGACCTGAGCCCTAGGACCATGCCCCAGGAATACCTGACATGATGACTCCTTGCTGTCCCCAGTCCACCTGACTGTGCTGCTGCTCCAGTTTCAACTATTCTGCCTTATTATTACTCGACCATGCTGGTCATTTATGAACATTTGAACATCTTGACCATGTTTTGTTATAATCTCCACCCGGCACAGCCAGAAGAGGACTGGCCACCCCACATAGCCTGGTTCCTCTCTAGGTTTCTTCCTAGGTTTAGGCCTTTCTAGGGAGTTTTTCCTAGCCACCGTGCTTCTACACCTGCATTGCTTGCTGTTTGGGGTTTTAGGCTGGGTTTCTGTACAGCACTTTGAGATATCAGCTGATGTACGAAGGGCTATATAAATAAATTTGATTTGATTTGATTTGATCAGTGACTCAACCCACTCAAGTGACGCACCCCTCCTAGGGACGGTATGAAAGAGCCCTAGTAAGCCAGGGACTCAGCCCCTGTAATAGGGTTAGAGGCAGAGAATCCCAGTGGAAAGAGGGGAACCGGACAGGCAGAGACAGCAAGGGTGGTTCGTTACTCCAGAGCCTTTCCGTTCACCTTCACACTCCTGGGCCAGCCTACACTCAATCATATGACCCACTGAAGCGATGAGTCTTCAGTAAAGACTTAAAGGTTGAGACCGAGTTTGCGTCTCTCACATGGGTAGGCAGACCATTCCATAAAAATGGAGCTCTATAGGAGAAAGCCCTGCCTCCAGCTGTTTGCTTAGAAATTCTAGGGACAATTAGGAGGCCTGCGTCTTGTGACCATAGCGTACGTGTGTGTATGTCACTGTGTGTATGTGTGCATGCTCTGTCTGTGTTTAACTGTATCAATATGTGTGTGTGTGTGTGTGTGCGTGTGTGTGTGCGTGTATGTGTCTGTGTGTGTGTGTGTGTGTGTGTGTGTGTGTGTGTTAAATATTGTGCCTTTACTCTTAAATAATCTGCTGAGAACTTGGACTCTGAGGAATAGATCAGTTACCTTGCTGCTGAGACTGGAGTGGAGGCTGCTGAGGGGATGACGGCTCATAATAATGGCTGGAACTGAGCAAATGGACTGAAATGAATGGCATTTGATACCATTGATACCATTCCATTATTACGCTCCAGCCATTACCACAAGCCTGTCCTCCCTAATTACGGTGCCACCAACCTCCTGTGGCTGATAGCCTGGAGGACCCAACCTCCTGTGGCTGATAGCCTGGAGGAACCAACCTCCTGTGGCTGATAGCCTGGAGGACCCAACCTCCTGTGGCTGATAGCCTGGAGGACCCAACCTCCTGTGGCTGAGAGCCTGGAGGACCCAACCTCCTGTGGCTGATAGCCTGGAGGACCCAACCTCCTGTGGCTGATAGCCTGGAGGACCTAACCTCCTGTGGCTGATAGCCTGGAGGACCCAACCTCCTGTGGCTGATAGCCTGGAGGACCCAACCTCCTGTGGCTGATAGCCTGGAGGACCCAACCTCCTGTGGCTGATAGCCTGGAGGACCCAACCTCCTGTGGCTGATAGCCTGGAGGACCCAACCTCCTGTGGCTGATAGCCTGGAGGACCCAACCTCCTGTGGCTGATAGCCTGGAGGACCCAACCTCCTGTGGCTGATAGCCTAGAGGACCCAACCTCCTGTGGCTGATAGCCTGGAGGAACCCAACCTCCTGTGGCTGATAGCCTGGAGGACCCAACCTCCTGTGGCTGATAGCCTGGAGGACCCAACCTCCTGTGGCTGATAGCCTGGACGACCCAACCTCCTGTGGCTGATAGCCTGGAGGAACCAACCTCCTGTGGCTGATAGCCTGGAGGAACCAACCTCCTGTGGCTGATAGCCTGTAGGAACCAACCTCCTGTGGCTGATAGCCTGGAGGACCCAACCTCCTGTGGCTGATAGCCTGGAGGACCCAACCTCCTGTGGTTGAGAGCCTGGAGGAGTAGATCAGTTAATAGATCAGTCTGCGTTCCAATTCGTCCCGGTGGGGTTGAGGTCAGGGCTCTGTGCAGGCCAGTCAGGTTCTTCAACACCAATCTCGACAAACCATTTCTGTATAGACTTCGATTTGTGCACGGGGGCATTGTCATGCTGAAACAGGAAAGGGCCTTCCCCAAACTCCTGCCACAAAGTTGGAAGCAATGAATCATCTAGAATGTCATTGTATGCTGTAGCTTAAAGATTTCCCTTCACTAGAACTAAAACAGCTCCTGACCGTTATTCCTCCTCCACCAAACTTTACAGTTTGCACTATGCATTCAGGCAGGTAGCGTTTTCCTGGCATCCGCCAAACCCAGATGTTGAAGAGTGATTCATCACTCCAAAGAACACGTTTCCACTGCTCCAGAGTCCAATGGCGCTGAGCTTAGGCTTGCTCTTAGGCTTGTGTGCGGCTGTTTGGCCATGGAAACCCACTTCATGAAGCTCCTGAAGAACAGTTATTGTGTTGACGTTGATTCCAGAGGCAGTTAGGAACTCGGTAGTGGGTGTTGCAACTGAAGACAAACCATTTTTACATGCTTCAGCACTCGGTGGTCCCGTTCTATCAGCTTGTGTGGCCTACCACTTCGCGGCTGAGCTGTTGAAGGTCACTAAGCTCTTTAGTAAGGCCATTCTGCTGCCAATGTTTGTCTATGGAGATTGCATGGCTGTGTACTCAATTGTATAAACCTGTCAGCAACAGTTTTGAAGAGGTGTACACATACTTTTGTATACAGTACCAGTCAAAAGGTTAGACATCTACTCATTCAAGGGTTTTTCTATATTTTTACTATTTTCTACATTGTAGAATAATAGTGAAGATATCAAAACTATGAAATAACACATATGGAATCACATAGTAACTAAAAAAATTGTTAAACAAATCAAAATATATGTTATATTTGAGATTCTTCAAAGTAGCATTGATGACAGCTTTGCACATTCTTATGCATTCTCTCAACCAGCTTCACCTGAAATGCTTTCCCAACAGTTTTGAAGGAGTTCCCACATGTTGAGCACTTGTTGGCTGCTTTTCCTTCACTCTGCGGTCCAACTCATCCCAAACCATCTCAATTGGGTTGAGGTCGGTGATTGTGGAGGCCAGGTCATCTGATGCAGCACTCCATCACTCTCCTTCTTGGTCCAATAGCCCTTACACAGCCTGGAGGTGTGTTGGGCCATTGTCCTGTTGAAAAACAAATGATAGTCCCACTAAGCGCAAACCAGATGGAATGGCGTATCGCTACAGAATGCTGTGGTAGCCATGCTGGTTAATTGTGCCTTGAATTCTGAATAAATCACAGACAATGTCACCAGCAAAGCACCCACACCATCACACCTCCTCCTCCTCCATGCTTCACAGTGGGAACCATACATGCGGAGGTAATCCGTTCACCTACTCTGCGTCTCACAAACACACTGCGGTTGAAACCAAAAATCTCAAATTTGGACTCATCAGACCAAAGGACAGATTTCCACCTGTCTAATGTTCATTGCTCGTGTTTCTTGGCCCAAGCAAGTCTCTTTTTCTTATTGGTGTCCTTAACTAGTGGTTTCTTTGCAGGCCTCATTCACACAGTTTCCTCTTTACAATTGATGTTGAGATGTCTGTTACTTGAACTCTGAAGCATCTATTTGGGCTGCAATATGAGGTGCAGTTAACTCTAATGAACGTCTCCTCTGCAGCAGAGATAACTCTGGGTCTTCCATTCCTTTGGCGGTCCTCATGAGAGCCAGTTTCATCATAGCCCTTGGTGGTTTTTGCGACTGTACTTGAAGAAACGGTCAAAGTTCTTCAATTTTTCCGTATTGACTGACCTTCATGTCTTAAATTAATGATGGACTGTCATTTCTCTTTGCTTATTTGAGCTGTTCTTGCCATAATATGGGCTATCTTCTGTATACCACCTCTACCGTGTCACTACACAACTGATTGGCTCAAACGCATTAAGAAGGAAAGAAATTCCACAGATGAATTTTTTACAATCCACACCTGTCAATTGAAATGCATTCCAGGTGACTACCTCATGAAGCTGGTTGAGAGAATGCCAAGAGTGTGCAAAGCTGTCATCAAGGCAAAGGGTGGCTACTTTGAAGAATCTCAAGTCTCAAATATATTTTGATTTTTTAAAACACTTTTTTGGTTACTACATGATTCCATATGTGTTATTTCATAGTGTTGATGTCCTCACTATTATTCTACAATGTAGAAAATAGTAAAAAAAAAAAACTGGAATGAGTAGGTGTGTCAAAACCTTTGACTGGTGCTGTACATAGTGTATGAAATGGGTTGAACAGATTGGAAACATTATTAAAGTGGCCAGTTCCATTATTTAAGTGACCAGTGTTCCATGTCTATGCTCATAGGACAGCAGCCTCTAAGGTGCAGGGTTGAGTAACCGGGTGGTAGCCGGCTAGTGATGGACATTTAACAGTGATGGCATTGAGATAGAAGTTGCTTTTCAGTCTGTATGTCCCAGCTTTGTTGCACCTGTACTGACCTCACCTTCTGGGTGATAGCGGGGTGAACAGGCCGTGGCTCGGGTGGTTCGCGTGACTGAGGTCCTTGATGATCTTCTTGGCCTTCCTGTGACACCGGGTGCTGTAGATGTCCTGGAGGGCTCTCAATGGTGCATCTGTAAACGTTTGTGAGGGTCTTAGGGGCCAAGACAAATTTCTTCAACCTCCTGAGGATGAAAAGGTGCCGTTGTGTCTTCTTCACCACACTGTGTTTGGGGACCATTTCAGACACTCATGTGAGCCTCCAGGTTTTATTTCATGTTTCATAAAGGATGTGTTTCGTTGTGTGTCATCTGTGTTGTGTTGTGTTGTGTCTTTCAGCAGAGAAAAGCTTTGTCACGTGTCACATAATGTTTTGTCCTTCCTATGAATGTGCTCATAAAATATTTATACTAGAAAAATGCCTCAAACAACACTGTAAAATGCATTTACATTCACAATGCTTTAAGGCAAAAAAAAGCAAGTTAGAGAATAGTGGCTTATAGACTCATATGGCTTATGAATCAATATGGCTTGGGTTATGAATCATATGGCTTATGAATCATATGGCTTCACTTATGAATCATATGGCTTATGAATCATATGGCTTGGCTTATGAATCATATGGCTTATGAATCATATAGCTTGGCTTATGAATCATATGGCTTATGAATCATATGGCTTATGAATCATATGGCTTATGAATCATATGGCATACCCTTGTAAAACTGACCATCCTACCAATCCTCGACTTTGGCGATGTAATTTACAAAATAGCCTCCAATACCCTACTCAACAAATTGGATGCAGTCTATCACAGTGCAATCCGTTTTGTCACCAAAGCCCCATATACTACCCACCATTGCGACCTGTACGCTCTCGTTGGCTGGCCCTCGCTTCATACTCGTCGCCAAACCCACTGGCTCCATGTCATCTACAAGACCCTGCTAGGTAAAGTCCCCCCTTATCTCAGCTCGCTGGTCACGATAGCAGCACCCACCTGTAGCACACGCTCCAGCAGGTATATCTCTCTAGTCACCCCCAAAACCAATTCTTTCTTTGGCCGCCTCTCTTTCCAGTTCTCTGCTGCCAATGACTGGAACGAACTACAAAAATCTCTGAAACTGGAAACACTTATCTCCCTCACTAGCTTTAAGCACCAACTGTCAGAGCAGCTCACAGATTACTGCACCTGTACATAGCCCACCTATAATTTAGCCCTATCAACTACCTCTTTCCCAACTGTATTTAATTTATTTATTTATTTTGCTCCTTTGCACCCCATTATTTTTATTTCTACTTTGCACATTCTTCCATTGCAAAACTACCATTCCAGTGTTTTACTTGCTATATTGTATTTACCTTGCCACCAAGGCCTTTTTTGCCTTTACCTCCCTTCTCACCTCATTTGCTCACATTGTATATAGACTTGTTTATACTTTATTATTGACTGTATGTTTGTTTTACTCCATGTGTAACTCTGTGTTGTTGTATCTGTCGAACTGCTTTGCTTTATCTTGGCCAGGTCGCAATTGTAAATGAGAACTTGTTCTCAACTTGCCTACCTGGTTAAATAAAGGTAAAATAAATAAAAAAATGGCTTGGCTGATGAATCATATAGCTTATGAATCATAACCAATGGGTCCCAGTAGATGAGTTGACTTTTGACCTTGTAATGAATAGAGACCATTTCAGTGTTTTGACAAAAGTTTTAGCATCTTCAACCAAGCAGAATGGAAATAAACTCATCATTTGCTCATGTATTCATTCATGTGACTATATGGTATTGAGGTTTGCTTTCCATACTGTACACATTTTTAGATGAGCGTTTTTCTTATTATTTGGAAATCATTGAGGAAGGATGCATGGAACACCACTGAGAAGGCTGGGATTAATGTTTGTTTACCTATATTAATTACTTATCTATGCTAATCGAATGAATTGAATCAGTCAAAACAAATTCACTGATAGATTTTAATCAACTATAACATAACCAACAGACCTGATACAGTATATAGTCTCTGTGTTCCTGTTATGTGTGTGGTAACTGGACCAGTTATTCCCAACAGTCCTCAGTGGAAATGTTATTGTCCTCCTCCTCTTTCCTCTATCTAATGTGATTTCAGCTGCTCTGTTTTTGAGTGACCCCCCCCCCCCCCCCCGGTCTCTCTCCCACGTACAGGTCACGCTGCTGTCATGAGACTGACACGTCATCTGTGTTCTTGTTGCAGCTTTAACCTCCCCTTTGAAAATGACCTCTGTGGCCAAGGTAGACACTGAGGGGCACAGGAAGTGTCCTGGGTTAAGGAATGCTTTGTTAGGGAAAGAGGAGCGTTGTTGTCATTGTTTTATGTCCGAGGAGTCTTAGCTCTTGACACGGTCAATGTCACATTCATAATCTGTCTTGAAACCCCTTTCATCTCATCCTCCTACTAACACAATATAATGACACTCTTGTTACTTGAAGAATAAAAGCTGTTTAGGTGTAATGCAACACAATGTAAAGTGTTATTACCACTAAATCATCATCACTTCTGGGTTAAATAATTCAGTATGGGGGGGGTCAAAGGTTGTTGGTTGCCAGGTACCACCGGGAGGTACTCCTTTACCATCCTTAAGGAAACACAGACGGGGGAGGGATATTCAATTATTTAATCCATACTAAAGCAACCCTCCCCTTCTGGCTAACTCTATTTCTCTGTCCTCAGTTCTCTCTCTCCCCCTCTTTGTCTTTTGCCCCACCCCTCTCATTCCCTGTCTCGCAAGTTGAGACAAAAGGCACTAGCAGAAGGAGATACGTCTGGATTTTCCCCCCTAATTTCAACGCCAGAGGAAACCTCTGATTCAAACCCAGACTTATAGTGAATCGTTCATATCTTCTCCCATAATATTTCTCACAGACGGAATACATTTCAGTCCAAACTGGTTACTGGCAGATCTTAAATGTAGAATATTGTAGGAAGTGAAATATCCTCATGAGACATGGGGACTCACATTAGGTACACACAGAAGGCTGAATATTGGTAAAAATAAATAAAAAAAAGTAAACCCCAAAGATAATGAATCTCCTGTCCTTCATTTAAACTGACGCTGATGTCAATTTTCATTCATTTGATTGAATAGCAGCATCACCCCTGACGTAAATGATACTGAAGTCATTTCTACTGAGGTTGAGTAGTGGTGTTGTGGTTGATTCATTGGCTGGACAACTGGGTCTAACGCGGCACCGCCATAATGGTGGACGAGGTACAGACAGACTGACGGATGGTAAGCATTTACAAGAGAGTCACAGACTCCTTCATTAGTACTGTGAGAATTACAGCTTCAGAGGTGAGAGAAGCAGACGGTGAGGAAGAACATTTCAAAGGGCTCTTGGTGAAAATATGATCCGTGTTTCATGACAGGGACTCCAGGTTTATGTGGGATCTTCCTTGTTACCTCACACGTCTCACACACATGACTCTCTCTCTCTCCCTCAATCTTGCACCCTCTTAAAAGCTCTCCCTTTCTTTCAGTATTACACTCAAGAGTTACCACTGCTCCCTGTATGTTTAACTCCCTCCTCTAGTTATCTCTCCTTCTCTCATCTCTCATTATCTCTCCTCTCATATCTTCTCTAACTCTCTCTCCTCTCATTATCTCTCCTTCTCGCATTATATATCCTCTAACTCTCTCTCCTCTCATTATCTCTCCTTCTCATCTCTCATTATCTCTCCTTCTCTCATTATATCTCCTCTAATTCTCTCCTCTCATTCTCTCTCATTATATCTCCTCTATCTCTCTCTCCTCTAATTCTCCCTCCTCTCATTATCTTTCCTCTCATTCTCTCTCATTATATCTCCTCTAACACTCTCTCCTCTAATTCTCTCTCCTCTCATTATCTCCTCCTCTCCTTCTCTCACTCTCCTCTCATACTCTCTCATCTCATTTTCTCATTCTCTCTCCTCATTCTCTCCTTCTATCATTCGCTCTCCTCTCACTCTCACTCTCTCTCCTCTCATTCTCTCTTCTTCTCTCACTCTCTCTCCTTCTCTCACCTTCTCTCCTCTCCCCTCATTCTCTCTCCTTCTCATCTCTCCTTCGCTCACATTTGCCATGCTTTAGGGCACTAATTAGCTCTGCTCTGTAAAAAAAATAATAATAATATCTCACTTCCCTATAAATTCAACAGATTGCTAAAGGCAATCTGAACACAGTCCAATTAAAAACTCTGTGTTAGGGGGAGCAGCGGGAGACTGAACACAGTCCAATTAAAAACTGTGTGTTAGGGGGAGCAGCGGGAGACTGAACACAGTCCAATTAAAAACTCTGTGTTAGGGGGAGCAGCGGGAGACTGAACACAGTCCAATTAAAACCTCTGTGTTAGGGGGGGAGCAGCGGGAGACTGAACACAGTCCAATTAAAAACTCTGTGTTAGGGGGAGCAGCAGGAGACTGAACACAGTCCAATTAAAAACTCTGTGTTAGGGGGAGCAGCGGGAGACTGAACACAGTCCAATTAAAAACTCTGTGTTAGGGGGGGAGCAGCGGGAAACTGAACACGTAGTGAAGAACATCAGTATCTTCCCCAGTAATTTCAAACAGCTCTGGATCAATATATACAATATGAGCCAGAAAGGCAACTGCAGCTAAGTGATTCTTGAAAAAAGCCATAAGATAATGTTACTGTGTTCTACACACCACAGGCATTAAAACAAGGAACTTGTTTAAATCATTTTTTTTGTTAGTATTATCCTTTTATTGTTTTGATTTGGCTTCTATTTGAATTTAATTTGACCCTAACATGTACTTATTTTGGACCTAAATGCCCTCCGTAGGATTTGATGATACAATCACAGGTGGCCCCTGGAGTGATCAATGAAGATTCTCAAACACACCATGAACGTATCAAACAGAAATATACCAAACTAGGTCCTGACCTCCTCATTAAGGATTAGCTTCCATTACACTTGGCACAAAGTCTTAGAGACTTCACTGTGTGTGTGTGTGTGTGTGTGTGTGTGTGTGTGTGTGTGTGTGTGCGTGCGTGCAGTGTTTCCCCTATATTAGCCGTTTCCCCTATACTACTCCTCCTCTGTTCCTCGGGTGATGTGGAGGTCAACCCAGGCCTTGCGTGTCCCCAGGCGCTCTCATTTGTTGACTTCTGTAACCGTAAAAGCCTTGGTTTCATGCATGTTAACATCAGAAGCCTCCTCCCTAAGTTTGTTTTACTTACTGCTTTAGCACACTCTGCCAACCCTGATGTCCTTGCAGTGTTTGAATCCTGGTTTAGGAAGGCCACCAAAAATTCAGAGATTTCCATCCCCAACTACAACATTTTCCGTCAAGACATTACTGCCAAAGGGGGAGGAGTTGCAATCTACTGCAGAGATAGCCTGCAAAGTTCTGTCATACTTTCCAGGTCTATGCACAAACAGTTCGAGCTTCTAATTTTAAAAATGTATCTCTCCAGAAGTCTCTCACTGTTGCTGCCTGTTATAGACCCCCCTCAGCTCTCAGCTGTGCCCTGGACACCTTATGTGAATTGATTGTCCCCCATCTATCTTCAGAGTTTGTTCTGTTAGGTGAACTAAACTGGGATATGCTTAACACTCCGGCAGTCCTACAATCTAAGCTAGATGCCCTCAATCTCACACAAATCATCAAGGTACCCACCAGGTACAACCCTAAATCTGTAAACATGGGCACCCTCATAGATATTATCCTGACCAACTTGCCATTCAAATACACCTCTGCTGTTTTCAATCAGGATCTCAGCGATCACTGCCTCATTGCTTGCATCCGCTATGGGTCCGCGGTCAAACAACCACCCCTCATCACTGTCAAACGCTCCCTAAAACACTATTGCGAGCAGGCCTTTCTAATCGACCTGGCTTGGGTATCCTGGAAGGATATTGACCTCATCCCGTCAGTAGAGGATGCCTGGTCGTTCTTTAAAAGTAATTTCCTCACCATCTTAAATAAGCATGCCCCTTTCAAAAAATGGAGAACTAAGAACAGATATATCCCTTGGTTCACTCCAGACCTGACTGCCCTCGACCAGCACAAAAACATCCTGTGGCAGACTGCACTAGCATCGAATGGTCCCCGTGATATGCAACTTTTCAGGGAAGTCAGGGACCAATACACGCAGTCAGTCAGAAAAGTAAAGGCCAGCTTTATCAAACAGAAATGTGCATCCTGTAGCTCTAACTCCCAAAAGTTTTGGGACACTGTAAAGTCCAATGAGAATAAGAACACCTCCTCCCAGCTGCCCACTGCACGGAGGCTTGGAAACACTATCACCACAGATAAATCCACGATAATCGAGAATTTCAATAAGCATTTCTCAACAGCTGGCCATGTTTTCCTCCTGGCTACCCAAACCCCGGCCAACAGCTCTGCAGCCCCTGCAGCAACTTGCCCAAGCCTCCCTAGCTTCTCCTTCACCCAAATCCAGATAGCAGATGTTCTGAAAGAGCTGAAAAACCCAGACCCTCACAAATCAGCTGGGCTAGACAATCTGGACCCTCTCTTTCTAAAATTATCCACTGCCATTGTTGCAACCCCTATTACAAGTCTGTTCAACCTCTCTTTCGTATCGTCCGAGATCTAAAGATTGGAAAGCTGCCGTGGTCGTCCCCCTCTTCAAAGGGGGTGACACTCTAGACCCAAACTGTTACAGACCTATATCCATCCTGCCCTGCCTTTCTAATGTCTTTGAAAGCCAAGTAAATAAACAGATCACTGACCATTTCAAATCCCACCGTACCTTCTCCGCTGTTTCCGAGCTGGTCACGGGTGCACCTCAGCCACGCTCAAGGTACTAAACGATATCATAACTGCCATCGATAAAAGACAGTACTGTGCAGCCGTCTTCATCGACCTGGCCAAGGCTTTTGACTCTGTCAATCACGGTATTCTTATCGGCAGACGCAACAGCCTTGGTTTCTCAAATGACTGCCTCGCCTGGTTCACAATCAACTTATCAGACAGAGTTCAGTATGTCAAATCGGTGGGCCTGTTGTCCGGACCTCTGGCAGTCTCTATGGGGGTACCACAGGGTTCAATTCTCGGGCCGACTCTTTTCTCTGTATATTTCAACAATGTCGCTCTTGCTGCTGGTGATTCCCTGATCCACCTCTGCGCAGACGACACCATTCTGCATACATCTGGCCCTTCTTTGGACACTGTGTTAACAAACCTCCAAATGAGCTTCAATGCCATACAACACTTTTCCGTCGCCTCCAACTGCTCTTAAACGCTAGTAAAACTAAATGCATGCTTTTCAACCGATCGCTGCCTGCACCCGCTCCCCCGACTAGCATCACTACTCTGGACGGTTCTGACTTAGAATATGTGGACAACTACAAATACCTAGGTGTCTGGTTAGACTGTAAACTCTCCTTCCAGACTCATATTAAACATCTCCAATCCAAAATTAACTTTCTATTTTGCAACAAAGTTTCCTTCACTCACACCGACAAACATACCCTCGTAAAACTGACTATCCTACAGATCCTCGACTTCGGCGATGTCATTTACAAAATACTCTACTCAGCAAACTGGATGCAGTCTATCACAGTGCCATCCGTTTTGTCATCAAAGCCCCATATACTACCCACCACTGCGACCTGTATGCTCTCGTTGGCTGGCCTTCGCTTCAGGTCATCTATAAGTCTTTGCTAGGTAAAGCTCCGCCCTATCTCAGCTCACTGGTCACGATAACAACACCCACCCGTAGCATTTGCTCCAGCAGGTATATCTCACTGGTCATCCCCAAAGCCAATTCCTCCTTTGGCCTTTTTTTTCCAGTTCTCTGCTGCCAGTGACTGGAACGAATTGCAAAAATCACTGAATTTGGAGACTTATATCTCCCTCACTAACTTTAAACATCAGCTATCTGAGCAGCTAACCGATCGCTGCAGCTGTACACAGCCCATCTGTAAACAGCCCATCCAATCTACCTACCTCATCCCCACATTGTTTTTATTTAATTTCTTGCTCTTTTGCACACCAGTATTTCTACTTGAACATCATCATCTGCACATCTATCACTGCAGTGTTAATTTGCTATATTGTAATGACTTCGCTACTATTGCCAATTTATTGCCTTACCTCCTCATGACATTTGCACACATTGTATATAGACTTTTTTCTATTGTGTTATTGACTGTACGTTTGTTTTTTTCCACGTGTAACTCTGTGTTGTGGTTTGTGTCACACTGCTTTGCTTTATCTAGGCCAGGTCGCAGTTATAATGAGAACTTGTTCTCAACTGACCTCCCTGGTTAAAAAAGGTTAAATAAATATATATATATATTTTTTTTTTAACTGCCGCTGCTAAATCGTTGCCACCATTCCAAAAAATATGATTAAAAAAACGGTGTAAACTTAAACATCTAACATCAGATATAATTCATGTAAAAAAGATAATGGACCTATATATTTTTTAAATAAAACATTTTTGAGAACTAACAATCACTAAAATTATAACTAGACAGTCAGGGAGAATCTAACATTTTTAATTATCTCCTTCTCTCATGGGACCCACATTGATTTTGTTATAATGTTTGAGTCACTCGGATAGCATAAGAACAAGGCATAAGTCATGGCAAAAAGGGATGTAGAATTGCAGGAAATTCCCTCTAAAACAGCAAAAAAATAAATCTCTTTGGTGAGGGCTTCTACCATGCCCCACTACTCACAGCAAGCCCCATTTTGATCCAGAAAAAAAACCCTGGAGTGACAAGTCACAACATATATTTTGTAGCATTTCGTGCATTCAGAGTATTTCGGGGTCTCGCCGGGTTGCGTGAACCAAGCCTATCATGAGAGAAACGTCATCATCCTTCGACTATTTCATTGTTGTGTAAACTATGCGACAGGATATATATCTATACACAAGACTCACATCCTTGCAAAAAAAATATATACAGATTTTCTCTTGATATCAGCGGAAATGCTATTTATTTCTTTCACATTCAACTACTTAGGTATTTCGAACATCATCTGAAATATGTACACGCTTCGAGATATACAATTATTAATTTAGCACATCTACTTGATCCACGGGCCGGCTAACGTTTACTAGCTAACGTTAGCTAGCAAATCCCAAGGCAAAGGTTTCGAATAGTGCAGCAAGTTTAGCTAGCTGGCTAGTCCCAATTTGTAAGTCTACAGACAGTGTCTTGCACTGCTATCTTGCCATAGCTGTGTTTCTGTGGTTTTGAAGGCGTTATGAGTTATGGAGGTTATGGGGGCAGAGGCGGCCGACGAGGTGGCCGAAGAGGAGGTCGAGGATTCGGACGGGATGGGAGCCGGGAGAGGTGGGACCGCCTAGCTGGGTCGAGTGGTGGTGGACACCCGCGGAGCACCGAAACGGAGTCGAGGGAGGACCGGGGAGAACGAGGAGGGAGAGGTGGGGGACCAAACCGTCCACCCCCGCATCTAAAGGGCCGGGAGATCGGACTGTGGTACGCCAAATGGGGAGGCTTGAAGAGGAAAGAAAATGAGAGAAAATCGGTTAGTGGTGTAACATTAGTTACAGAGGCACCTGTGTATCTGGTGTGTAGTGGCTTGCTTGGGTTGTTGTCGTTGGTAGTCAACTCTCGTTACATAGTCTCGTTGACTATCACGGCTGACAACTAGCTATATCTGTTTTTTGATAACGAAGTAGCTACGTATCTCTAATAAATCTATAGTATCTAGCATGTATCAGGATTAACTCTGTACTAATGCAGTTGGTTTCCCCTCGCGGTGTAGCGGGCAGTGGTTCAGATGGATGAGTCCAGGGAACAGCATATCACTAATCTGCTGAACACTGTCCAGAGAGGACCGACATGCCCAGCCAGGGAGGCCCACCCCTCCACATCTGAGCACTGGCGTTCAACCCCGTCAGCACCGGTCAGAGGCGGCCACTGGTAAGGCACTGTCTTCCTGGCTGTGTTTGAGAGCATCAAAACCGTGCTGTATTATGGGTAAATTCTGACAGACTGACTGATGAACAAATACCTTTGAGTAGTTATTTGTGATTCAAGGCGATTTGTAGATCAGTCAGTCTAGACTCGCCTTTAAAGTTGATTGCAATGTCGAACACTCCCAGTCTCTCAGAAGAGTACAGCTGCAGTAGGCTCTGTCATGTACTGTGACACGGACAGACAGACAGACAGACAGACAGACAGACAGACAGACAGTCAGTGATGTGATGTGTTCAGGTCCACAGGCCCCAGCCCTAACCCTAGTCTCCAGGACATCGTTAGGCCCTATGCATGGGTCCTCTGTGTGTTGTGGACATGAGCCTGCTTGCTGCAGCTGCAAACTATAAAAACTCCTTTTACATCTCCTAAGTTTGTGGAATATTTAGGAGGGCTCATGTCACCATCATCGGCTACATTCAATGCTTTTGAAACATAACGCATTCCGCCTGTGATTTACTACAACACTGTTATTTACCTGATCTGTGTTTCAGTTACTTTGATGGTGATGAGCCCTCTCAGGATGTCCTGAAAATGGATCTCAAACAAGAGAAGAAGGAGGTTGAGGAGAGGCCAGTACAGAACACTCCACTCACATCACAACGGTAGGTTAACTTCTAGATTTTAGGGTTGTTGTTGTTGTTGTTCCTATTGCCATGCTCACTCGTTAAAGCGATTCACAATCATGTCTCTTTCTCCTGCCTTTCAGTTACTTCCCACAGGATGTCCTTAAAGCTGAACCCCAAGAAGAGAGGGAGGAGAAGGAGAGGAGAGGGAAGGATAAAGACCTGGAGTATTTGTTTCAGGAGGTGGTCAGGGAGAATGCCCTGGACCAGCAGTTAAAGAGAGATCTAGAGAGGAAGAAGGCGGACTCTAAATACCTAGACATGCTGGTGACAATTCACTTCATAAAAAACTAGCAGTATTATAATTACTGTGTTTGTTATTGATAAACACACATGTTATCATAACACCAATAGAACTGGTGGTGAGATGTTCTTAGTTCTCAACATCTATTGATGGACTGCTTGTAGTAATTCATGTTTCCTGTTTATTTTTTTGGCAGAAATTCAGGGAAAAGCTTCCATCCTTTGGAAAAAAAGAGGTAAGATCTGAGACATATTTTTCCTCCTGATGAACTTGGATGCTAGGCCTCTGCTTACCATGTGGATGCTATAGGCCTCTGCTTACCATGTGGATGCTATAGGCCTCTGCTTACCATGTGGATGCTATAGGCCTCTGCTTACCATGTGGATGCTATAGGCCTCTGCCTACCATGTGGATGCTATAGGCCTCTGCCTACCATGTGGATGCTATAGGCCTCTGCCTACCATGTGGATGCTATAGGCCTCTGCCTACCATGTGGATGCTATAGGCCTCTGCCTACCATGTGGATGCTATAGGCCTCTGCCTACCATGTGGATGCTATAGGCCTCTGCCTACCATGTGGATGCTATAGGCCTCTGCCTACCATGTGGGCGTTTTTACCTAAGACAAGAATAGGATCTCATCTTGTAAAACGTTTCTGATTGATGAAAACCTTGCATCTACATTTGCCAATTTTAATTTACACTGAACAAAAATATAAACGCAACATGTTTCATGAGCTGATATAAAAGATCCCAGAGATGTTCCATGTGCACAAATTTTGTCACCAAATTTGTTAACATCCCTGTTAGTGAGCCTTTCTCCTTTGCCACCTGACTGGTGTGACATATCAAGAAGCTGATTAAACAGCATGATCAATACACAGGTGACCCTTGTGCGGGGGACACTAAAAGGCAGTTTTGTCACACAACACAATTCTACAGATGTTTCAAGTTTTGAGGGAGTGTGCAATTGGCATGCTGACTGCAGGAACGGTATGGTGTACCTAATCAACTGAGCTCTGTGCCACACACACAGTACAAGTCAAAAGTTTGTACACACCTACTCATTCCAGTTTTTTTTTTTTTTTTTACTATTTTCTGCATTGTAGAATAATAATGAAGACATCAAAACTATGAAATAACACATGGAATCATGTAGTAACCAAAAATGTGTTAAACAAATCAAAATATATTTGAGATTCTTCAAAGTAGCCACCCTTTACCTTGACAGCTTCGCACACTCTTGGCATTCTCTCAACTAGCTTCATGAGGTAGTCACCTGGAATGGATTTTAATTAGCAGGTGTGCCTTGTTAAATAGTGGAGCCAAGTTTGAGCCAATCAGTTGTGTTGTGACAAGGTAGGGTTGGTTTACAGAAGATATCCCCGTTTGGTATAAGACCGATTCCACCTTGTCGTGACTTGACTTTAACATTAATCTGAAGACTGTTCATTATCTAATTACCTAAATATGTTTAATTGTTAAATTAATCATGTAACAATTAACTCATTAGGATCTGGGGCACCGCGAGAGCAGATCTTTAAAGAGTTACCATCTCCCAATTAAATTCTAAAAGGTCTTTATCTATCACATCCTTTTAAACAGTCAACTTATCAATCCTAACCTCGTATCATATCATCGTTCCGAACTGTTGTAGCCTCCTTGCATCTGCAAAACCCTGAGCTTTACTTATGATTCAGTACTACACATTGGTTTAAGTATTTATATACTAGCTAATTACATGGGGACACAGGACGAACGCACAGTCTGCATCGGTTATTGACTGGAGATGTAATACCTTGAGAGCAGGTCCCTGGTGGAATGACTTCCTAGTGGAATGACAGGAGAGAGAGGGACAGAGACACTTAACATTGACACATTCAGAAACTACTCTTAATTACAATAACCATTTACTTTGCACACAAACCGCCGCCTCCTTTGAGCAAGAAATCATTCATGTATTTACGTGAAATGCCTGGGATCTCTCTGTGAACGGGGCAATTATCTCTTATAGCTTCTCAAATCACATCCCTCTCTTAACAAAAACATCGTTTTTCATATTACATGCACAACCCATAGTATGGAAACTTCATCTAGAGTTGAAGTCAGAAGTTTACATACACTTAGGTTGGAGTCATTAAAACTAGTTTACATACACTTAGGTTGGAGTCATTAACTCGTTTTTCAACCACTCCACAAATGTCTTGTTAACAAACTATAGTTTTGACAAGTCGGTTAGGACATCTACTTTGTGCATGACGCAAGTAATTTTTCCAACATTTGTTTACAGACAGATTATTTCACTTATAATTCACTGTATCACAATTCCAGTGGGTCAGAAGTTTACATACACTAAGTTGACTGTGCCTTTAAACAGCTTGGAACATTCCAAGAAATGATATCATGGCTTTAGAAGCTTCTGATAGGCTAATTGACATAATTTGAGTCATTTGGAGGTGTACTTGTGGATGTATTTCAAGGCCTACCTTCAAACTCAGTGCCTCTTTGCCTGATGTCATGGGACAAAAAACAAACAAAAAAATCACTCAAGACCTCAGAATATTTTTTGGGACATCCACAAGTCTGGTTCATCCTTGGGAGCAATTTCCAAATGCCTGAAGGTACCACGTACATCTGTACAAACAATAGCACGCAAGTTTAAACACCATGGGACCACGCGGCCGTCATACGCTCAGGAAAGAGACTCGTTCTGTCTCCTAGAGATGAACGTACTTTGGTGTGAAAAGTGCAAATCAATCCCAGAACAGCAGCAAAGGACCTTGTGAAGATGCTGGAGGAAACGGGTACAAAAGTATCTATATCCACAGTAAAACGAGTCCTATATCAACATAACCTGAATGGCCGCTTAGCAAGGAAGAAGCCACTGCTCCAAAACCGCCATAAAAATGCCAGACTACGGTTTGAAACTGACAAAGATTGTAGTTTTTGGAGAAATGTCCTCTGGTCTGATGAAACAAAAACAGAACTGTTTGACCATAATGACCATCGTTATGTTTGGCGGAAAAGGGGTAGGCTTGCAAGCCGAAGAACACCATCCCAACTGTGAAGCACTGGGGTGGCAGCATCATGTCGGGGTGCTTTGCTGCAGGAGGGACTGGTGCACTTCACAAAATAGATTGCTTCCAAATGGAGAATGACCCCAAGCATACTTCCAAAGTTGTGGCAAAATTGCTTAAGGACAACAAAGTCAAGGTATTGGAGTGGCCATCACAAAGCCCTGACCTCAATCCTATAGAAAATTTGTGGGCAGAACTGAAAAAGCGTGTTCGAACAAGGAGTGTTCACTAAACGGGTTTGCCAAGTGCTGGAGCAAGCAGCCCGTGTTAATCACCTGTCCTCGGTAGAGAAACTCGCTACCGTCGGCTGGAGTGTTGTAAAGCTCGCTGCCATTGGACTCTGGAGCAGTGGAAACTCGTTCTCTGGGCGATGAATCACGCTTCACCATCTGGCAGTCCCACGGAAAAATCTGTGTTTGGCGGATGCCAGGAGAACGTTACCTGCCCTAATGCGTACCTGCCTAATGCGTAAAACTGTAAAGTTTGGTGTAGGAGGAATAATGGTCTGTGGTTGTTTTTCATGGTTTGGGCACCATGCACAATGTCAAATGTCTGCTGGAGTGGTGTCAAGCTCAGCGCCATTGGACTCTGGAGCAGTGGAAACGTGTTCTTTGGAGTGATGAATCACTCTTCCCCATCTGGGTTTGGCGGATGCCAGAAAAACGCCACCTGCCTGAATGCATAGTGCCAACTGTAAAGTTTGGTGGAGGAGGAATAATGGTCAGGGAGCTGTTTTAGTTCCAGTGAAGGGAACTCTTAACGCTACAGCATACAATGACATTCTAGATGATTCTGTGCTTCCTACTTTGTGGCAACAGTTTGGGGAAGGACCTTTCCTGTGTCAGCATAACAATGACCCCATACTCAAAGCAACGTCTATACAGAAATGGTTGTCATTCCGTATATGTTCACTCTTTTGTTTTTGTACATGTATCGAAAGCAACTCCCCTCAATGTACTCTGAACATTTCATAACTCCAGGACCAATACATGTATTCTAAATAGCGTCAGAAGTTTTAAAATGCTTGTTAATGTTTGTTAAAATATTGACTTGTTTTCCATTTCCTGAAAAGATAAGAGGTTAAGTTATTAAGGATGATACGAGGTTAAGTTATTAAGGATGATACGAGGTTAAGTTATTAAGGATGATACGAGGTTAAGTTATTAAGGATGATATGAGGTTAAGTTATTAAGGATGATACGAGGTTAAGTTATTAAGGATGATACGAGGTTAAGTTATTAAGGATGATACGAGGTTAAGTTATTAAGGATGATAAGAGGTTAAGTTATTAAGGATGATAAGAGGTTAAGTTATTAAGGATGATAAGAGGTTAAGTTATTAAGGATGATAAGAGGTTAAGTTATTAAGGATGATAAGAGGTTAAGTTATTAAGGATGATAAGAGGTTAAGTTATTAAGGATGATAAGAGGTTTTCATAGGACAGAAAGGCTCTTGCCGTATTCCCACTGTCCTCTCTCTGGTTCATCAGGAGTTGGTGGAGTTGATCAGGTCCAGCCAGGTGCTGGTGGTCAGTGGAGAGACGGGGTGTGGTAAGACCACCCAGGTGACCCAGTTTATCCTGGATGACTACATAGAGAGGGGCATGGGTTCAGTCTGCAGGGTGGTCTGCACCCAGCCACGTCGCATCAGTGCCATATCTGTAAGTAGTGTTTGTGTGTGTGTGTGTGTGTGTGTGTATTGCACCCTTCCCAGGTGTGTGTCTATTGCACCCGTTCCAGGTGTGTGTGTGTGTGTGTGTGTGTGTGTGTGTCCTACCTTTCTGAATATACATATCGTGTCATTTCTGATGTGTGCTTGTTGCAGGTGTGTACTCTCTCCTCTCATTGTGTTTTAGGTAGCAGAGCGGGTGGCTGCGGAGAGGGCTGAGAGTGTAGGGGACGGGAACTCATGTGGTTATCAGATCCGCCTGCAGAGGTGAGTTTTCTGTTTGGAGTGGAACCTCTCTTTAACCCTTTATGCTCGTGGCAATTGGGTTACATGGACCGGGCTACATTTTAAAATGTTTCTTAACAGAGGAAATATGAAAAGCACAAGCATGGTAGTAATTGAAACAGTTTGGAGATTATTAGGCCAAAGTTGAGGACACAACTTTCATCTGACACAAGACTGTATCCAAACATTTCACTGTTGATTTTATGTGAATTTGACATTTACTGGACTTTTCACCGCATTTGTTGATAATGAAAATCTGAAAATACTCTGGATACGTTCAGTAACATGTTGAGAATATTCCTGGAAAATGTAAGATAGGTGCAACATTAGACAAGAAAAGCACAAGAGTTTGAATGAGAGGACTAAAATAGTATCTCCAAGTCACCACACACCTCTCCAAAGTGTACACTTCCCAAGTCATTCCTTTGCACTTTTATGACTGAAAGAAGAAGTCTTCAACTGTAAGGTGCTGTTTTTATCTGTCCTCGTTGTGCCGTTGAGGAACTAGAAGAAGCACACTGTTTTTATCTGTCCTCGTTGTGCCGTTGAGGAACTAGAGGAAGCCCACTGTTTTTATCTGTCCTCGTTGTGCCGTTGAGGAACTAGAGGAAGCACACTGTTTTTATCTGTCCTCGTTGTGCCGTTGAGGAACTAGAGGAAGCACACTGTTTTTATCTGTCCTCGTTGTGCCGTTGAGGAACTAGAGGAAGCCCACTGTTTTTATCTGTCCTCGTTGTGCCGTTGAGGAACTAGAGGAAGCACACTGTTTTTATCTGTCCTCGTTGTGCCGTTGAGGAACTAGAGGAAGCACACTGTTTTTATCTGTCCTCGTTGTGCCGTTGAGGAACTAGAGGAAGCACAGGTGTTGTTTTGTTTGTTTGCAACGCGGCCCTCTATCCCCGCCGACACACCATTACTGTTGTTTACGCAGTCCCAAAACGGTCCATTATAAATCACACGTCAGGAGGGCAGCGTCGTTTTAAAGCTGGTTCTATTTCCACATATGATCAAATATTATCTTTACAATGTTAGGCTTTCACAGGGCTATTCAGAGAAACCGATATGTCATTTTGGTGCGTATAGAATGGAGTGATTAGTGCATTCAGGTATGTGTGACGCAGAAAATGATCAGGCTCATTCTGTTCAGAACAACCCAGGGAATGAGGCCATGTCATCTTGTAACTGTACATCAAACATCGAGATCATGAACATTGTATATTACATGAGTTTTATGATATGGAATTTTGAAGTGCACATTTTGGACTCTCCGGTGTTTGGCTTGATTGTATGACATCAAAGCAAAATGTATTATAATCCTCAACCTCTCATCTTTCAAAATGCATAGTCCTCTCAATTTACAGCATTTCACTCATGGACTATTTTAGTGTTTGCAAAAGTTGCCTAAAGTCAGAATGTATGTCAGTCAACCCATACAGAGTTCTGAAGTCACAGAGCCTGAGTTCTGAAGTCACAGAGCCTGAGTTCTGAAGTCACAGAGCCTGAGTTCTGAAGTCACAGAGCCTGAGTTCTGAAGTCACAGAGCCTGAGTTCTGGCATGTTACTGTACAGCCTCTAACGTTCCAATTTAGCCACTTATTAGTGCCCATATCAGCCCTTTTCAATCTGGATACGGGTTCGAGGGTGAAGGGCGTGGAGGGTGCAGGGCGTGGAGGGTGGAGGGCGTGGAGGGTGGAGGGCGTGGAGGGTGGAGGGCGTGGAGGGTTGAGGGCGTGGAGGGTTGAGGGCGTGGAGGGTTGAGGGCGTTGAGGGCGTGGAGGGTGGAGGGTTGAGGGCGTGGAGGGTTGAGGGCGTGGAGGGTTGAGGGCGTGGAGGGTTGAGGGCGTGGAGGGTGTGGAGGGTGGAGGGTTAAGGGCGTGGAGAAAGCACAGCTGTACATCGAGTACAGGGTTTAAACTCTGATAATCCTAATCCCCAATGCCTCTGACTAACTAGAAAGTGTGTGTGTGTGTGTGTGTGTGTAGGTTGTACAAGCTGTCTGTACCCCATAACCCCGTCTGTCTGTACCCCATAACCCTGTCTGTCTGTACCCCCTAACCCTGTCTGTCTGTACCCCACACACACTACCAATGGTTCTCGTCCTTCAGACCAAACACACACACACACACCCTTGATGGGATAAGTTGCTTTGCTCCATCTGCCACTAACATCAGAGTTGAACAGAAATACAGAACAAACGCTGCCATGTCAGCTGGAGCGAAAGCTCAGTGTGTCTGTTTGTGTGTCTGTATGGTGCAGAACACATCTCCACTGAGACTCACTGAGAACATCTAAACATCCAGACAAGATGGCTATACAGCTGTCTGCAGCCTCAGTGGTCCCTCACTCGCACTCTCTCTCTCTCGCGCTCTTTCTTTGTCTCTCTCTCTCTTCTCTCCGTGTCTCTCTCTCCGTCTCTCTCTTCTCTCCGTCTCTCTCTTCTTTCCGTCTCTCTCTCTTCTTTCCGTCTCTCTCTCTTCTTTCCGTCTCTCTCTCTTCTCTCCGTCTCTCTCTCCTTTCCATCTCTCTATCTTTCTCTTCTTTCCATCTCTCTCTCTTCTCTCCGTCTCTCTCTCTTCTCTCCGTCTCTCTCTCTTCTCTCCGTCTCTCTCTCTTCTCTCCGTCTCTCTCTCTTCTCTCCGTCTCTCTCTCTTCTCTCCGTCTCTCTCTTCTCTCCGTCTCTCTCTCTTCTCTCCGTCTCTCTCTCTTCTTTCCATCTCTCTCTTTCTTTCTGTCTTTCTCTCTCTCTCTCTCTCTTCTTTCTGTCTCTTTTTCTTCCTAAAGTACTTAAAGGTGTATGCTGTTTTGCATAGGAAGTGTGTTGTGATGAACTCTCATGTTAGTTTAGATTTCTGGGTGGTTGTTTCCACAGATGGTGGGCTTTGAAAGGAGATCTATGAATCCCCTATAGTCCTCCTAAGCCACGCTCCTGTCAGTGATCACCTGGGTTATCGATTTCTCAAGCTCTGGGATCACCAGTTGAGTTGAGTTTTGCGCTAATGGATTGAGAGAACTTTGTACAAGCAGCCAGTTGTGTGTGTGTGTGTGTCTGCTCGCGGGTTGTGTGTGTGTGTGTGTGCTCGCACCTTGTTTGTGTGTGCGCGCTATTTGTGTGTGTGTGCTCGCATGTTTGTGTGTGTGCGCGAGTTGTGTGTTTTTCTGCTCTGGGCGTTGTGTGTGTGTGTGTGTGTGTGTGGGTGCTTGAGAAGGAGAGGGAGAAGTGTGAAGGAGAGAGATGGACAGATGAGAGGAGAGCTGTAGAGAGAAAGAGAGGATAACAGGATCAGTGGATTAGAGGGATCAACGGCCAAGGGGAGCAGGGAAGTGAGAGAAGAGCATAGACCAACAGAGGAGATCTGTGAAAGAGAGAGAAGAGTACATGTACTTACTATGGCTGTGGTTCTCACCTAGCTATCTTAATGAGGACCGGAACTTTTTTTCAGTTTTCGCCTGAAATGACATACCCAAATATAACTGCCTGTAGCTCAGGACCTGAAGCAGGGATATGCATGTTATTGATACCATTTGAAAGGAAACACTTTGAAGTTTGTGGAAACTAGAAATTAATGTAGGAGAAGTTAACACATTAGATCTGGTAAAAGAGAATACAAATAAAAAAAACATGCTTTTTTTTGTTCCATCTTTGAAATGCAAGAGAAGGGCCACAATGTATTATTTCAGCCCAGGTGCAATTTATATTTTGGCCACTAGATGGCAGCAGTGTATGTGCAAAGTGTTAGACTGATCCAATGAACCATTGCATTACTGTTCAAAATGTTGTATCAAGTCTTCCCAAATGTGCCTAATTGGTTTATTGATACATTTCTAAGTACATAACTGTGCACTCTCCTCAAACAATAGCATGGTATTATTTCACTGTAATAGCTACTGTAAATTGGACAGTGCAGTTAGATTAACAAGAATGTAAGCTTTCTGCCAATATCAGATATGTCTCTGTCCTGGGAAATGTTCTTGTTAGTTATAACTTCATGCTAATCACATTAGCGCACGTTAGCCGGGGACACACCGATCCTGTCGAGGTTAAGATGGATGTACTACCTGTAAGTCTCTCTTGAAAAGAGTGTCTGCTAAATCAGTGGTTCCCAAACTGGGGGGGGGCGCCAGGAGTCTTTTTTTGCCCATAGATATTGTTGTAATTTTTTGGTCACTCCAATATGACATGAATGCACATTTAGACATGGCAAAATGTATAGAATTGCAAGAAAATGTGCTTTAAACTGCAACATTTTCTTTGCGCCCCATGAACAAAGATATGTAGAATTGCAGGAAATAAGCTTTAAACCTGCTAGATTCTCTCCACCAACAAGAGGGGTGTGAACAGTTTGTGTCATGAACAGTGCTTGTAGAGGTGGCATGTGCATGCGTGGGAAGGTGGGGGGCGGGATGTCCTTCCAATGCTGGAAGCCCCCCCCCCCCCCGAGTGAAGAAGTTTGGGAACCTCTGTGTTAAATGACAAAAATGTGTGTAGCATGAGATACTCAAGAGCAGATGGTCATAGGAAATAGGACAGAATAGTGGTCAGAATAGATGGTCATAGGAAATAGGACAGAATAGTGGTCAGAATAGATGGTCATAGGAAATAGGACAAAATAGTGGTCAGACTAGATGGTCATAGGAAATAGGACAGAATAGTGGTCAGATAGATGGTCATAGGAAATAGGACAGAATAGTGGTCAGAATAGATGGTCATAGGAAATAGGACAGAATAGTGGTCAGAATAGATGGTCATAGGAAATAGGACAGAATAGTGGTCAGAATAGATGGTCATAGGAAATAGGACAGAATAGATGGTCAGGGTGAATACGACAGACTAGACGGTCAGGGTGAATAGGACAGACTAGATGGTCAGGGTGAATAGGACAGAATAGATGGTCAGGGTGAATAGGACAGAATAGACGGTCAGGGTGAATAGGACAGAATAGACGGTCAGGGTGAATACGACAGAATAGACGGTCAGGGTGAATAGGACAGAATAGACGGTCAGGGTGAATAGGACAGAATAGACGGTCAGGGTGAATAGGACAGAATAGATGGTCAGGGTGAATAGGACAGACTAGATGGTCAGGGTGAATAGGACATAATAGATGGTCAGGGTGAATAGGACAGAATAGATGGTCAGGGTGAATAGGACAGAATAGATGGCGAAATCAAACTGTATTTGTCACATGCACCGAATACAACAAGTGTGGACTTTACCGTGAAATGCTGAATACAACAAGCGTAGACTTTACTGTGAAATGCTGAATACAACAAGCGTAGACTTTACCGTGAAATGCTGAATACAACAAGCGTAGACTTTACCGTGAAATGCTGAATACAACAAGCGTAGACTTTACTGTGAAATGCTGAATACAACAAGTGTGGACTTTACGATGAAATGCTGAATACAAGTGTAGACTTTACGATGAAATGCTTACTTACATACAAGCCCTTAACCAACAGTGCAGTTCAAGAAGAGTTAAGAAAATATTTACCAAATAAACTAAACTAAAAATAGTAATAAAAAGTAACACAATAAGAATAACAATAACAAGGCTACATACAGGGGATACTGGTACCGAGTCAGTGTGCTGGGTTACAAGTAACTTGAGGTAATTTGTACATGTCGGTAGGGGTGAAGTGACTATGCATAGATAATAAACAGCGAGTAGCAGCAGTGTACAAAAAGGGACGGGTCAATGTAAAATAGTCCGGTGGCGATTTGATTAATTGTTACACAGTCTTATGGCTTGGGGGTAGAAGCTGTTGAGGAGCCTTTTGGTCCGAGACTTGGTACTCTGGTACCGCTTGCCGTGCAGAGAAAACAGTCTATAACTTGAGTGACTGGAGTCTCTGACAATTTTATGGGCTTTCCTCTGACACCGCCTATTACATAGGTTCTAGATGGCAGGAAGCTTGACCCCAGTGAAGTACCGGGCCATACGTACTACCCTCTGTAGCATCTTACGGTCAGATTCCGAACAGTTGCCATACCAGGCGGTGATGCAACCGGTCAGGATGCTCTCAATGGTGCAGCTGTAGAACCTTTTGAGTATCTAGGGATCCATGTCAAATCTTTTCAGTCTCCTGAGGGGGAAAAGGTTTTGTCGTGCCCTCTTCACAACTGTCTTGGTATGTTTGGACCATGATAGTTCGTTGGTGATGTGGACACCAAGGAACTTGAAACTCTCGACCCGCTCCACTACAGCCCTGTTGATGTTAATGGGGGCCAGGACGGGACTAAGTACAGGAGGGGACTAAGTACACACCCCTGAGGGGCCCCAGTGTTAGTGTAACGGATGTGAAACGGCTAGCTTAGTTAGCGGTGTGCGCTAAATAGCGTTTCAATCAGTGACGTCACTTGCTCTGAGACCTTGAAGTAGTTGTTCCCCTTGCTCTGCAAGGGCCGCGGCTTTTGTGGAGCGATGGGTAACGATGCTTCGTGGGTGACTGTTGTTGATGTGTGCAGAAGGTCCCTGGTTCGCGCCCGGGTATGGGCGAGGGGACGGTCTAAACTTATACTGTTACATTAAGGATCAGCGTGTTTTTGCCTACTCTTACGACTTGGGGGCGGTACGTCAGGAAGTCCAGGATCCAGTTGCAGAAGGAGGTGTTTAGTCCGTAATAGTTTTCAAGCCCTGCCACATCCGATGAGCGTCAGAGCCGGTGCAGTAGGATTCAATATTAATCCTGTATTGACGCTTTGCTTGTTTGATGGTTCGTCTGAAGGCATAGCGGGATTTCTTATAAGCGTCTGGATTAGACTCCCTCTCCTTGAAAGCGGCAGCTCTAGCCTTTAGCTAGATGCGGATGATGCCTGTAATCCATGGCTTCTGATTGGGATATGTACGTACGGTCACTGTGGGAAAAATGTAATTGATGCACAAATTGATGAAGCCGATGACTGAGGTGGTGTACTCCTCAATGCCATTGGATGAATCCCGTAACATATTCCAGTCTGTGCTAGCAAAACAATCCTGTAGTGTAGCATCCACATCATCTGACTACTTCCATATTGAGTGAGTCACTGGTGCTTCCTGCTTTCATTTTTGCTTGTAAGCCGGAATCAGGAGGATAGAATTATGGCCAGATTTGCCAAATGAAGGTCGAGGGAGAGCTTTGTGTGTGGAGTAAAGGTGGCCTAGGATATTTTTTGCTCTGGTTGCACATGGGACACGCTGGTTAAAATTTGGTAAACTGATTTTATTTTGTCTGCATGATAATGCCTGGCCACTAGGAGTGCCGCTTCTGGGTGAGCATTTTCTTCTTTGTTTATGACCTTACAGAGTTGGTTGAGAGCTTTCTTAGTGACAGCTTCGTTCTGTGGTGGTAAATAGACGGCTATGAATGATGTAGATGAGAACTCTCTTGGTAGATAGTGTGGTCTACAGCTTATCATGAGGTACTCTACCTCAGGTGAGCAATACCTCAACACTTCTTTAATATTAGACATCGCACACCAGCTGTTACTGACAAATAGACACACACCCCCACCCCTCATCTTAACAGACGTAGCTTTTCTGTTCTGCTGGTGCATGGAAAATCCCACCAGCTCTATATTATCCGTATCGTCGTTCAGCCACGTCTCGGTGAAACATAAGATATTACATTTTTTTATGTCCCGTTGGTAGGATAATCTTAATCGTAGGTCATCAATTTTATTTTCCAATGATTGCACGTTAGCAAGAAGAATGGATAGCAGTGGGAGTTTACTCACTTGCCTACGGATTCTCAGAAGGCAGACCGATCTGCGTTTCCTTTTCCTGCGTCTTTTCTTCAAGCAAATGACGGGAATCTGGGCCAGTGAAAGTAGTGTTTCTTTCTCATCGGACTCGTTAAAGGAAAAAGTTTCTTCCAGTTCGCGGTGAGTAATCGCTCTTCTGATGTCCAGAATTTGTTTTTGGTCATAAGAGACGGTAGCAGCAACATTATGTACAAAATAAGTTTTAAAAAAAAATGAGTTACACAAAACGCAAAAAAACGAACAAAATAGCACAATTGGTTGGGAGAAGTAAAACGTCAGCCAGGTTCTTCATAGCCATCTTAATAGGACGCTACCCCTTTAAGCCAGAATAGATGGTCAGGTTGAAAATTAGGTTGCAATGAAGGGGAGATGACATGGAGGAGAGATGACCGACTGGGGAAATCATGTGTCCATGGGGCTCAGAAAGAGGTTAATGTGATCAAGGCTATATTCACACACGTCATACTGGGACTACACATCAGCCTTGGAAGAAGATAGTACTTCTGTCACGCTGTGTGCTTGTGTGTGCATGTATTATGATTTGTATTAAAGGGCCAGTGCGTTCAGAAATGTGATTTCCTGTGTTTTTTAAAATATATTTATTCCACACGGAGGTTTGAATGAAACTGTGAAATTTTGAAAAACATAATGCAATTTTAGTGTAAGAGCTGTTTGAAAAGACCCCCTGAAATTACAGCTTTTTTCCTGAGTTGGGTTTTTGGTTAGTAGACCAATAACAGAGTTTGCGCTCCTATCAGCTAATTACAGCTAGTTTTCAGGTTACACATCCCTTACATTAGGATCCTCCAATTAGGCCCCTCACTCAGATCACTCCAACACAGAAATTCAATTTAGCTTAGAAGCCAATTTTGTTTATTTTTGACCATTTTAATTGAAAGCAGTTACAGTATGGTAATTACTTCATTGTTACCCAGAAATCATTTGATATTGGGATTTTAAAAAATGCTGCATTGGTCCTTTAAAAAAAAAAAGCTGTGTGATATAATTTAGCAATGCAAGTCATTACTGTATTCTCTAGAATGACATTGTATTACTTTTAGTTTATAAAGTAGGCCTATGACATTTTGAGAATCTATATTGGTTTACATCTCAAAATAGGACGCTACCCCTTTAAGAAATAAATTCCAAAATGATAGGGACCTGACTACATACAGCAGGCTAGCTAATACTAAGTCTAGGTGTGTTTGTGTAGCTATCTTTTAGCAGACTATTAACAGTAGCCAGCATATTGTTAGTATGTTCACTATTGAAGTTTTACTTTTGTAAATAACGTTCCCTATAAGAAATAAGCTTTGAGAGTAGAGTGATGGGTGCTTCATTTTGCTCTGGACAGCTGGCGTGTGCTGTGTTAAGGCATCTAATCATGTACCACTCGAAGTTGTGACTTGCGGGAGCGTGGTGTGGTGCTTGAACGAACGACCAATCATCTGGCTTTAAATACAGCATGACTTTTCCGTTTGTTGTAGTCAATGATAGACTGCGACAGAGCAGTTAAATGTTGAACTGGAACGCAGAAATGCGCTGATAAGTTACTGGCCCGGTCAGAGAAGTCACTGACGAGATCCACTGGCCCAACACGTGTTTTTACTGACCCCGGGCCAGCTGGTCATCGTTTATGTCTGACCCCGCCTAGGGCTCTCGGATTTTTCTCCCACTATCCAACATCCTCCCCCTCCTCTCTCATTCTTTTTCTGGGCCCTGATTTAAATGGCTTACAGTATATTAGGGAAAGTAAGTATATACGCTGGAATAACCTGTATTAATATGTATATAAACTGTAATAAGTATATCATCTGTAATAATTATATCATCTGTAATAACCTGTATTAATAAGTATATAAACTGTAATAAGTATATAATTTGTAATAACCTGTATTAATAAGTATATAAACTGTATTAATATGTATATCAGATGTAATAACCTGTATTCAATTGTGTATTCATTAAAAACATTTTTTTTAAAATTCATTTTAGTCGGTTACCACGGAAACAGGGCTCGGTGCTGTATTGTACAACGGGTATTATTCTACAGTGGCTTCGCTCTTCCCCGTGAGTGTTTTTCCTCTCCTTCCTCTTCATCATCCTCCTCTCCCATCATTCTCTTTTTTTAAATCTCTCTCTCTCTCTCTCTCCCTGTCAGTCTGTTGTCCACCATCAGCCACCTGGTTTTGGATGAAATTCACGAGAGGAACCTTCACTCTGATGTTCTACTCATCATTGTTAAAGACCTGCTCCGAGTCCGACAGGACCTCAAGGTCATCCTCATGAGTGCCACGCTCAACGCTGAGAAGTTCTCCAAATACTTTAGTACGCAATGACAAACAGTGGGGATTCAGTGTGTTTCTGTCGTAGCAGTGGGGATTCAGTGTGTTTCAGTCGTAGCAGTGGGGATTCAGTGTGTTTCTGTCGTAGCAGTGGGGATTCAGTGTGTTTCTGTCGTAGCAGTGGGGATTCAGTGTGTTTCAGTCGTAGCAGTGGGGATTCAGTGTGTTTCTGTCGTAGCAGTGGGGATTCAGTGTGTTTCAGTCGTAGCAGTGGGGATTCAGTGTGTTTCTGTCGTAGCAGTGGGGATTCAGTGTGTTTCTGTCGTAGCAGTGGGGATTCAGTGTGTTTCAGTCGTAGCAGTGGGGATTCAGTGTGTTTCTGTCGTAGCAGTGGGGATTCAGTGTGTTTCTGTCGTAGCAGTGTGTATAATGGAGTTTGGAAATTGGGAATGACCATTGAATAGAGTCAGTAAATTCCTCTCTCTGCCCCCTCCCTGTCTCTCTCCAGATAACTGTCCTATGATCCACATCCCGGGGATGACCTTCCCAGTGCAAGAGTTCCTACTGGAGGATGTGTTGGAGATGATTAGGTGAGAACCTACTGGAGGATGTGTTGAAGATGATTAGGTGAGTTCCTACTGGAGGATGTGTTGGAGATGATTATGTGAGATTCTACTGGATGTTGTGTTGGAGATGATTAGGTGAGAACCTACTGGAGGATGTGTTGGAGATGATTAGGTGAGATCCTACTGGAGGATGTGTTGGAGATGATTAGGTGAGAACCTACTGGAGGATGTGTTGGAGATGATTAGGTGAGAACCTACTGGAGGATGTGTTGGAGATGATTAGGTGAGATCCTACTGGAGGATGTGTTGGAGATGATTAGGTGAGAACCTACTGGAGGATGTGTTGGAGATGATTAGGTGAGAACCTACTGGAGGATGTGTTGGAGATGATCAAATCAAATGTATTTATATAGCCCTTCGTACACCAGCTGATATCTCAAAGTGCTGTACAGAAACCCAGCCTAAAACCCCAAACAGCAAGCAATGCAGGTGTAGAAGCACGGTGGCCAAAACCTAGGAAGAAACCTAGAGAGGAACCAGGCTATGTGGGGTGGCCAGTCCTCTTCTGGCTGTGCCGGGTGGAGATTATAACAGAACATGGCCAAGATGTTCAAATGTTCATAAATGACCAGCATGGTCGAATAATAATAAGGCAGAACAGTTGAAACTGGAGCAGCAGCACAGTCAGGTGGACTGGGGACAGCAAGGAGTCATCATGTCAGGTATTCCTGGGGCATGGTCCTAGGGCTCAGGTCCTCCGAGAGAGAGAAAGAAAGAGAGAATTAGAGAGAGCATATGTGGGATGGCCAGTTCTCTTCTGGCTGTGCCGGGTGAAGATTATAACAGAACATGGCCAAGATTTTCAAATGTTCATAAATGACCAGCATGGTCGAATAATAATAAGGCAGAACAGTTGAAACTGGAGCAGCAGCACGGCCAGGTGGACTGGGGACAGCAAGGAGTCATCATGTCAGGTAGTCCTGGGGCATGGTCCTAGGGCTCAGGTCCTCCGAGAGAGAGAAAGAAAGAGAGAAGGAGAGAATTAGAGAACGCACACTTAGATTCACACAGGACACCGAATAGGACAGGAGAAGTACTCCAGATATAACAAACTGACCCTAGCCCCCCAACACATAAACTACTGCAGCATAAATACTGGAGGCTGAGACAGGAGGGGTCAGGAGACTCTGTGGCCCCATCCGAGGACACCCCCGGACAGGGCCAAACAGGAAGGATATAACCCCACCCACTTTGCCAAAGCACAGCCCCCACACCACTAGAGGGTTATCTTCAACCACCAACTTACCATCCTGAGACAAGGCTGAGTATAGCCCACAAAGACCTCCGCCACGGCATAACCCGGGGGGGGGGGGGGGGGGGCGCCAACCCAGACAGGATGACCACATCAGTGAATCAACCCACTCAGGTGACGCACCCCCTCCAGGGACGGCATGAGAGAGCCCCAGTAAGCCAGTGACTCAGCCCCTGTAATAGGGTTAGAGGCAGAGAATCCCAGTGGAAAGAGGGGAACCGGCCAGGCAGAGACCGCAAGGGCGGTTCGTTGCTCCAGAGCCTTTCCGTTCACCTTCCCACTCCTGGGCCAGACTACACTCAATCATATGACCCACTGAAGAGATGAGTCTTCAGTAGAGACTTGAAGGTTGAGACCGAGTTTGCGTCTCTGACATGGGTAGGCAGACCGTTCCATAAAAATGGAGCTCTATAGGAGAAAGCCCTGCCTCCAGCTGTTTGCTTAGAAATTCTAGGGACAATTAGGAGGCCTGCGTCTTGTGACCGTAGCGTACGTGTAGGTATGTACGGCAGGACCAAATCAGAGAGATAGGTAGGAGCAAGCCCATGTAATGCTTTGTAGGTTAGCAGTAAAACCTTGAAATCAGCCCTTGCTTTGACAGGAAGCCAGTGTAGAGAGGCTAGCACTGGAGTAATATGATCACATTTTTTGGTTCTAGTCAGGATTCTAGCAGCCGTATTTAGCACTAACTGAAGTTTATTTAGTGCTTTATCCGGGTAGCCGGAAAGTAGAGCATTGCAGTAGTCTAACCTAGAAGTGACAAAAGCATGGATACATTTTTCTGCATCATTTTTGGACAGAAAGTTTCTGATTTTTGCAATGTTACGTAGATGGAAAAAAGCTGTCCTTGAAATGGTCTTGATATGTTCTTCAAAAGAGAGATCAGGGTCCAGAGTAACGCCGAGGTCCTTCACAGTTTTATTTGAGACGACTGTACAACCATTAAGATGAATTGTCAGATTCAACAGAAGATCTCTTTGTTTCTTGGGACCTATAACAAGCATCTCTGTTTTGTCTGAGTTTAAAAGTAGAAAGTTTGCAGCCATCCACTTCCTTATGTCTGAAACACATGCTTCTAGCAAGGGCAATTTTGGGGCTTCACCATGTTCCATTGAAATGTACAGCTGTGTGTCATCCGCATAGCAGTGAAAGTTAACATTATGTTTTCGAATAACATCCCCAAGAGGTAAAATATATAGTGAAAACAATAGTGGTCCTAAAACGGAACCTTGAGGAACACCAAAATTTACAGTTGATTTGTCAGAGGACAAACCATTCACAGAGACAAACTGATATCTTTCCGACAGATAAGATCTAAACCAGGCCAGAACTTGTCCGTGTAGACCAATTTGGTGAGGTGATGATTAGGTGAGAACCTACTGGAGGATGTGTTGGAGATGATTAGGTGAGTTCCTACTGGAGGAGGTGTTGGAGATGATTAGGTGAGTTCCTACTGGAGGATGTGTTGGAGATGATTAGGTGAGATCCTACTGGAGGATGTGTTGGAGATGATTATGTGAGATTCTACTGGAGGATGTGTTGGAGATGATTAGGTGAGAACCTACTGGAGGATGTGTTGGAGATTATTAGGTGAGATCCTACTGGAGGATGTGTTGGAGATGATTAGGTGAGAACCTACTGGAGGGTGTGTTGGAGATGATTAGGTGAGATCCTACTGGAGGATGTGTTGGAGATGATTAGGTGAGATTCTACTGGAGGATGTGTTGGAGACGATTAGGTGAGATCCTACTGGAGGATGTGTTGGAGATGATTAGGTGAGAACCTACTGGAGGATGTGTTGGAGATGATTAGGTGAGTTCCTACTGGAGGATGTGTTGGAGATGATTAGGTGAGTTCCTACTGGAGGATGTGTTGGAGATGATTAGGTGAGTTCCTACTGGACACACTAGGATATATTCACTAGCCTAAAGGAATGAGGAAGATTAGCGCCTTCTAATCCGGTAACTTTAGACTTTGGGCTGAACTGTGTGCTTGTTTTTGTCCGCCAGGTACCGTCCCCAGAAGAAGGAGCAGAGGCCCAGGTGGAAGAGAGGTTTCATGCAGGGTCAGAATTCCAGACCAGAGAAGGACCAGAAAGAGGCCGAGTACAAGGAGAGCTGGCCCTGCTACGCCCGCACACTACGAGACAAGTGAGTTACTGAGGGGGAGGGGGAGCTGGCCTTGCTAAGCCCACACACTACGAGACAAGTGAGTTACTGAGGGGGAGGGGGAGCTGGCCTTGCTAAGCCCACACACTACGAGACAAGTGAGTTACTGAGGGGGAGGGGGATCTGGCCTTGCTAAGCCCACACACTACGAGACAAGTGAGTTACTGAGGGACAATGTCATAATGATTCTCCAGTTTAAATAAAGAGATTCGGTCTGACATGTCTAGCTGTCCTTTATATTACTCTGATTGAACAATTGTTGCTGAGAGGATTGTCAAAGCTGTCTAACAAATGAAAGAATCAATTTGATAAATTATTGTTATTTAGTGTTCTGCGTCATTGCTGATAGCATTACTGTCTCATTCTTTGATTGATTAGTCTGTATCTCTTCCTGTTTGTGTCTGTTCCTGTCTGTGATTGGGGACTCTGCGTGTCTGTCTCATTTTGATTGGCAGGTACTCTGACAGAACCATAGATGTGTTGGAGATGATGGACGATGATGATAAGATTGACCTTGAGCTCATCGTGCAGCTGATCAGACATATCGTGCTAAGCCAGGAAGTGAGTTTTAACTATCTTGGTGTGGTGTAGTCTAACCGCTATGGTTTTTGGGGGGGACAAAACTTACTGATATATCTGCTGATATTCTGTTTTACAGCGGGGAAATGGAAATTGTAATTTTTCCACACTGAATTCTCATATATATATATATATTGCCATCCAAAAGAGCAATTGTCCAATAACTGCTTCAAGTGTTGATTTAATACATACAGTAGTGACCATAATGACACATCATGAGAATGGCATTAAGTGTTCAGATCAGCATGAGATTCATTTTTATTTAATATTAGTTATCCGTGGAATTATCGGCCGATTATAGTGTGAAAAGGGCTAATATTATTGGTGAAACCATATATATCGGTCGGGCTCTAGTGTGGACTCCCACCAAACGGCTATTTTGGTGTTGATGGAGTGAAATACAACATAAATCAGTGTAAAGTTCAATCAATAATTAACCCGTATCTTTGTCCCATTGTGAATTTCCCCAAAAATCTGGCTTTTCCCCATGTAGGACCATTATCCAGGAGCAGTGATTGATACATGGAGAAAAATGTCTGTGTAGTTGAAACATGGAGAGGAGAGTTTCTCTATACAGTAATGCCTAGAGGTTTGGGGTTAGAGGTCCGTATTAAATTCAGCAACCCTATCTCTGTCAGCTACCGTGACTCAGAAGGGAGCCAGCCGGCTGATTGACTGTAACATTGTCAGAGAACTGAGAGGAAAGCAGTAGATTGGCCATGACAGTGTTCTTAGTTGTTGCTAGGGGCTGGCTGTCAGGGTTCTGACTGTGGTGATTGGTTAATTAAGTCATTTGCCTCTGTGATGGAGCATCATACTTTGACTAAAATGATGACTTATTGACTTACATCGATGGCCATTATACCCATTATATTGCACAACGTCTTTCAGCTCGAAAAAGTGGATTTCTGCTGGTGTGGGAGTTTAAAGAAAACAACCCCTTTACAATGACACCACATTCAGGAAGTGTTGATTTCTTTAGTGGGAAAACAATGGTGCAAAGCTAAATAAATTTGAACACAAATTATCTATTTTTCCATGTTTCATTTTAGTCTATATGTCCCATTTATAAATGTTCACCCTGTTACGCAAAATGATTAGAAAAAATTAACCAACTTTTTTTTATAAACTCAACAAAAAAAGAAACGCTCCTTTATCAGGATCCTGTCTTTCGAATATCATTCGTTAAAATTAGATCTTCATTGTAACCTCTCTCCACTAGGTGGGACGCAAGCTAAGTAGAGGAGTCACGAAAGTCAGAAATAGCGATAAAATGAATCACCTACCTTTTGATGATCTTCATCTGGTTGCACTCACAATAAATGTTTGTTTTGTTCGATAAAGTCTTTCTTTATATCCAAAAAACTCTGTTTTGTAAGACGATTTTTAATTATTATTATTATTTAATTTTTTTACATTTTACCCCTTTTTCTCCCCAATTTTGTGGTATCCAATTGTTGTAGTAGCTACTATCTTGTCTCATTGCTACAACCCCCGTACGGGCTCGGGAGAGACGAAGGCTGAATGTCATGCGTCCTCCGATACACAACCCAACCAGCCGTACTGCTTCTTAACACAGCCGCACCAATGTGTCGGAGGCTACACCGTGCACCTGGCAACCTTGGCTAGCGCGCACTGCGCCCAGCCCGCCACAGGAGTCGCTGGTGCGCGATGAGACAAGGAGATCCCTACCGACCAATCCCTCCCTAACCCGGATGACGCTAGGCCAATTGTGCGTCGCCCCACGGACCTCCCGGTCGCGGCCGGTTACGACAGAGCCTGGGCGCGAACCCAGGGACTCTGATGGCACAGCTGGCGCTGCAGTACAGCGCCCTTAACCACTGCGCCACCCGGGAGGCCTTTGTTTGCCGATTTTTGTTTAGTAATCCACTGGCTCAAAGGAGGTCAACATGCAGGCGAATACATCCTAATAGTAGCGGTAAAGTTTGTTGAAACATGTCAAACGATGTTTATAATTAATCCTCAGGTTGTCTATTGTCTAAATAGTTTATAATATTTCAACCGGACAATAGCGTATTCAATAGAAAGGAAAAATAACAAACCACACACAATCGGTCACGCGCGCAAACCAGCTCTGGTTCATTCTATAGTCCACTGAGAAAATTCATTCTTCCTCATTTTTCAGAATACAAGGATACAGGAAACTTTAGAGTGTTTTCTATCCAATACTAATTATATGCATATCCTAGCTTCTGGGCCTGAGAAACAGGCAGTTTACTTTGGGTACCTCATTCATCAAAACTTCCTGAATTCTGCCCCCTAGAGCAATGAAGTTAAACACAGTTTCCCATGCTTGTTCAATGAACCATAAACAGTTAATGAACATGAACCTGTAGAACAGTTGTTAAGACACTAACAACTTACAGACAGTAGGCAATTAAGGTCACAGTTATGAAAACTTAGGGCACTAAAGAGGCCTTTCTACTGACTCTGAAAAACACCCAAAGAACGATGCCCAGGGTCCCTGCTCATCTGCGTGAACGTGCCTTAGGCATGCTGCAAGGAGGCATGAGGACTGCAGATGTGGCCAGGGCAATAAATTGCAAGTCCGTACTTTGAGACACCTAAGACAGCGCTACAGAGAGACAGGACGGACAGCTGATCGTCCTCGCAGTGGCAGACCACGTGTAACCACACCTGCACAGGATCAGTACATCCGAACATCACACCTGCGGGACAGGTACAGGATGGCAACAACAACTGCCCGAGTTACACAAGGAACGCACAATCCCTCCATCAGTGCTCAGACTGTCCGCAATAGGCTGAGAGAGGCTGGACTGAAGGCTTGTAGACTTGTTGTAAGGCAGGTCCTCACCAGACATCACCGGCAACAACGTCGCCTATGGGCACAAACCCACCGTCACTGGACCAGACAGGACTGGCAAAAAGTGTTCTTCACTGACGAAATCGCGGTTTTGTCTCACCAGGGTTGATGGTCGGATTTGCGTTCATCGTCAAAGGAATGAGCATTACACCCAGGCCTGTACTCTGGAGTGGGATCGAGGTGGAGGGTCCGTCATGGTCTGGGGCGGTGTGTCACAGCATCATCGGACTGAGCTTGTTGTCATTGCAGGCAATCTCAACGATGTGCATTACAGGGAAGACATCCTCCTCCCTCATGTGGTACCCTTCCTGCAGGCTCATCCTGACATGACCCTCCAGCATGACAATGCCACCAGCCATACTGCTCGTTCTGTGCGTGATTTCCTGCAAGACAGGAATGTCAGTGTTCTGTCATGGCCAGCGAAGAGCCCGGATCTCAATCCCATCGAGCACGTCTGGAACCTGTTCGATCGGAGGGTGAGGGCTAGGACCATTCCCCCCAGAAATGTCTGGGAACTTGCCGGTGCCTTGATGGAAGAGTGGGGTAACATCTCACAGCGCGAACTGGCAAATCTGGTGCATTCCATGAGGAGGAGATGCACTGCAGTACTTAATGCAGCTGGTGGCCACACCAGATACTGACTGTCACTTTAGATTTTGACCCCCCCCTTTGTTCAGAGACACGTTATTCCATTTCTGTTAGTCACATGTCTGTCGAACTTGTTCAGTTTATATCTCAGTTGTTGAATCTTGTTATGTTCATACAAATATTTACATACAAAATTAAAATAAACGCAGTTGACAGTGCGAGGACGTTTATTTTTTTGCTGAGTTTATATACACTACTGTTCAAAAGTTTGGGGTCACTTAGAAATGTCCTTTTTTTTCATGAAAACATACATGAAATGAGATGCAAAATGAATAGGAAATATAGTTGTTGACAAGGTTGTAAATAACAATTTTTTTAATTGAAATAATAATTTTGTCCTTTAAACTTTGCTTTTGTCAAGGAATCCTCCATTTGCAGCAATTTCTGCCTTGCAGACCTTTGGCATTCTAGTCATCAATTTGTTGAGGTAATCTGAAGAGAGTTCACCCCATGCTTCCTGAAGCACCTCCCACAAGTTGGATTGTCTTGATGGGCACTTCTTACGTACCATACGGTCAAGCTGCTCCCATAACAGCTCAATAGGGTTGAGATCCGGTGACTGTGCTGGCCACTCCATTATAGAAAGAATACCTGCTGACTGCTTCTTCCCTAAATAGTTATTGTATAGTTTGGAACTGTGCTTTGGGTCATTGTCCTGTGGTAGGAGGAAATTGGCTCCAATTAAGCGCCGTCCACAGGGTATGGCATGGCTTTGCAAAATGGAGTGATAGCCTTCCTTCTTCAAGATCCCTTTTACCCTGTACAAATCTCCCACTGTACCACCACCAAGCACCCCCAGACCATCTCCTTTTACCCTGTACAAATCTCCCACTGTACCAGCACCAAAGCACCCCCAGACCATCTCCTTTTACCTTGTACAAATCTCCCACTGTAGCACCACCAAAGCACCCCCAGACCATCTCCTTTTACCCTGTACAAATCTCCCACTGTACCACCACCAAAGCACCCCCAGACCACATCCCATTGCCTCCTCCTTGCTTGATAGATGGGGTCAAGCACTCCTCCAGCATCTTTTCATTTTTTCTGCATCTCACGAGTGTTCTTCTTTGTGATCTGAACACCTCAAACTTAGATTCGTCTGTCAATAACACCTTTTTCCAATCTTCCTCTGTCCAGTGTCCCGTGTTATTTTGCCCATCTTAATCTTTTCTTTTAATTGGCCAGTCTGCCTAGAAGGCCAGCATCCCGGAGGCTCCTCTTCACTGACTTTGAGACTGGTGTCAGAGAAATTAGTAACTGAAGTCACTTGCATTATTGACCGTAAATGAATGTGAAAGTACCAAGTTTTGCCCACCGGATGTGGCTGTTCTTGATTTATTTTATAAACATTTTCTGGTCTGTTGTGTTTTATTATATGGATCACAACATTTTATTTGCAACTTTGGGTAGACAACTAATAGCTTTTCCTCAATCAAATGTTGTGCTGGGATTGGCGTAGCGGTTCTGTGGGTTCGCTTTTTACCACTGTTGGGAAGAATTATGATCCAAATCCAATGTTAGATACTATATTTATTAATGATTTATATGAATCTTGTAAATTAAAATGGCCAATTTCGCAATCAAATTAAATGTGATCTAATGAAATGTCAACAGAATGTTTCATGGAATTCTAATCTGGTCTAAACTATAGAAACGTATCAGAACGATCTGAGACGGTGGGTGTCATAGCTTGCTGAAATGACAAGGACTGACCCCTCAATCCTCTCCAGTCAGCTCAGCTATCAGATTCTGTTCATGAATGGCAAAAGTCCTCTTCGTAAATCATAATAATGGACTACTTTTCATGAATTCAACAGGATTGTAATGACATCGCCCCCAACCCTGATGCTAACACGACTACCCAAGATGAAAACCAACTAAGCTAACTACCTAAGTACGGTACACTTTTAGGCTGTGTTTACACAGGCAGCCCTATTCTGATTTTATGCCCAATTGTTGTCTGATCTTATTGGTCAAAAGACCAATTAGTGGAAAAATATCAGAATTGCACTGCCTGTGTAAACACAGGCTTAGACCACCAATTGAAGCTAAACTAATGCTAACACGGCCACTATTCTCCTCTGAACCTCATTAAGCAGGGTAGTGTGGATTGTGGTTAGCTCGGTTTTGTCTCTGGGTTTTTAGGTGTGACTTTCTGTTCCCTTTTGAGTAAATTAGGCTTCTATTTTTTCATTCCAAATCCACAAAACAGGCCCTTATTTTGGGTAATGACTTAATTTGACTGTGGGCAGAGAGAGTCTGGCTTGGCTGAGATGGCAGAAAGTGGGAATGTTTATCAAAATTGTAGAATTCAGGTTCCTGTTTATTTGTTTGTTTGTTTGTTTCTGCCTGTAATGGAAAATCTTTGATGTGTATGTTGCCTGAGTGTGTCCTGATGTGTGTTCCAGGAAGGAGCCATCTTGGTGTTCCTGCCAGGTTGGGACAACATCAGTGGCCTCAACGACCTCCTCATGGCTCAGCAGATGTTCAAATCAGGTACGTGTGTGTATACCTACCAACCTACCTTATCTACCAACCTACCTTATCTACCTACCTACCTTATCTACCTACCTACCTTATCTACCAACCTACCTTATCTACCTACCTACCTACCTACCTTATCTACCAACCTACCTTATCTTCCTACCTACCTTATCCATCTACCTACCTTATCTACCAACCTACCTTATCTACCTACCTACCTACCTTATCTACCTACCTACCTACCTTATCTACCTACCTACCTACCTTATCTACCTAACTACCTTATCTACCTACCTACCTTATCTATCTACCTACCTACCTACCTACCTTATCTACCTACCTACCTACCTTATCTACCTTATCTACCTACCTACCTTATCTACCTACCTACCTACCTACCTTATCTACCTACCTACCTTATCTATCTACCTACCTACCTTATCTACCTACCTACCTACCTACCTTATCTACCTTGTCTACCTACCTACCTTATCTATCTATCTACCTACCTACCTTATCTATCTACCTACCTACCTTATCTACCGACCTACCTACCTTATCTATCTACCTACCTTATCTATCTACCTACCTACCTTATCTATCTATCTACCTACCTACCTTATCTATCTATCTACCTACCTACCTTATCTATCTACCTACCTACCTTATCTACCTACCTACCTACCTTATCTACCTACCTACCTTATCTATCTACCTACCTACCTTATATATCTACCTACCTACCTAATATATCTACCTACCTACCTTATCTATCTACCTACCTACCTTATCTATCTACCTACCTACCTTATCTACCTACCTACCTACCTTATCTACCTAACTACCTACCTTATCTACCTACCTACCTTATATATCTACCTACCTACCTTATATATCTACCTACCTACCTTATATATCTACCTACCTACCTTATCTATCTACCTACCTACCTTATCTACCGACCTACCTACCTTATCTACCTTATCCTACCTACCTACCTACCTACCTACCTACCTACCTACCTTATCTACCTACCTACCTACCTAATCGACCTATTTTCCTTATCTACCTACATACCTACCTACCTACCTACCTTATCTACCTTATCCTACCTATCTACCTACCTACCTACCTACCTAATCTACCTACCTACCTACTTTCATTATTTACCTACCTACCTACCTTATCTACCTACCTACCTACCTACCTTATCTACCTACCTACCGTATCTACCTACCTACCTACCTACCTTATCTACCTACCTACCTACCTTATCTACCTACCTACCTTATCTACCTACCTACCTACCTTATCTACCTACCTACCTACTTTCATTATTTACCTACCTACCTACCTTATCTACCTACCTACCTAACTTATCTACCTACCTACCTAATCTACCTATCTACCCACCTTATCTACCTACCTTATCTACCTTCCTATATACACACACTCTGTGTCTGACCTTGTGTTTCAGATCGGTTTGTGATCATTCCTCTGCACTCCCTGATGCCTACTGTCACCCAGACCTCGGTGAGCATGGTGTCAGAAACTCTCCTTTCACCCAGAACAAAACATGAATAACTCAGGGAGTGATGCTGTCTGTTCTGACTGGTCTCCCTCTTCAGGTGTTCAAAAGGCCTCCTCCAGGAGTCAGGAAGATTGTCATTGCCACCAATATCGCTGAGACCAGGTAGGTTTATATTTGTGTATTTTTGTTAGTGTATCAGCCTTGTGTCTTTTCCCAACCCCATACAGTGTGTGTCTACACTTTTTTTGTTCAGAAACTTCCTACTATTATCACAGACACAGATTGTTTTTTTATATATATATATATATATATATATGACGATCAAATCAAAATATATTTTATATTTGAGATTCTTCAAAGTAGCCACCCTTTGCCTTGATGACAGCTTTGCACACTCTTGGCATTCTCTCAACCAGCTTCATGAGGAAGTCACCTGGAATACATCAAACCAGCTAAGCATCAGTATAGAGACAAAGTAGAGTCGCAATTCAACGGCTCAGACACGAGACGTATGTGGCAGGGTCTACAGTCAATCACGGATTACAAAAAGAAAACCAGGCCTGTCGCGGACACCGATGTCTTCCTCCCAGACCAACAAAATAACTTCTTTGCTCGCTTTGAGGACAATACAGTGCCACTCACACGGCCCGCTACCAAAACCTGCGGGCTCTCCTTCACCGCAGCCAATGTGCATAAAACATTTAAACGTGTTAACCCTCGCAAGGCTGCTGGCCCAGATGGCATCCCTAGTCGTGTCCTCCATGCATGCGCAGACCAGCTGGCTGGTGTGTTTACGGACATATTCAATCAATCCCTATCTCAGTCTGCTGTCCCCACATGATTCTAGGGGGCCACAATTGTTCCTGTTCCCAAGAAAGCTAAGGTAACTGAACTAAATGATTATCGCCCCATAGCACTCACTTCCGTCATCATGAAGTGCTTTGAGTGACTAGTCAAGGATCATATCACCTCCAGCCTACCTGACAGCCTAGACCCACTCCAATTTGCTTACTGCCCCAATAGGTCCACAGACTACGCAATCGCAATCACACTGCCCTAACCCATCTGGACAAGAGGAATACCTATGTAAGAATGCTGTTCATCGATGACAGCTCAGCATTTAACACCATAGTACCCTCCAAACTCGTCATTAAGATCGAGACCCTTGGTCTCAACTCCGTCCTGTGCCACTGGGTCCTGGACTTTCTGACGGGCCGCCCCCAGGTGGTGAGGGTAGGAAACAACATCTCCACCCCGCTGATCCTCAACACTGGGGCCCCACAAGGGTGCATTCTCAGCCCTCTCCTGTACTCCCTGTTTACCCATGTCTGCGTAGCCATGCACGACTGACTCACTGTTCCTAGGCCGTCATTGAAAATAAGAATTTGTTCTTAACTGACCTGCCTAGTTAAATAAAGGTAAAAAAAATCAATAAAATGAAGTTGAACCAACATACTAGATGTTGAATTGAGGCCTACGTAATTGTATGCTGACAGTTTTATCACACATTTTAAATGTGCTGGTTGACTCAAGTAGGGAAGTATATGTTCCAACAACGAGCTGCGGTTTTGGAATAATTGCATCCAGTCTATTTCACACGCAATTTTTATTTTATTTTACCTTTATTTAACTAGGCAAGTCAGTTAAGAACAAATTCTTATTTTCAATGACGGCCTAGGAACAGCGGTTTAACTGCCTGTTCAGGGGCAGAACGACAGATCCAGTCTATTTCACACGCAATTTTTATTTTATTTTACCTTTATTTAACTAGGCAAGTCAATTTGAACTTGCAACATTCCGGTTACTAGTCCAACGCTCTAACCACTAGGCTACCCTGCCGCCCCACATTGGCACTAGCAGTTCACAAAGTAGCCAATCGAGTTGTTTAGCCTTGGCTATAACCCCCTAAACATAGACCGGTTCCACAATGAAAATTTGGCAAAACATTAGTTTGATAAAATCAAAGAGCATGTTTTCATCAGAACCATTGAACATAGACTTACTCACCAAACTAATGTCGTGGCCGGAATCCATGCAGTGGCCGGAATCCATGCAGTGGCCGGAATCCATGCAGTGGCCGGAATCCATGCAGTGGCCGGAATCCATGCAGTGGCCGGAATCCATGCAGTGGCCGGAATCCATGCAGTGGCCGGAATCCATGCAGTGGCCGGAATCCATGCAGTGGCCGGAATCCATGCAGTGGCCGGAATCCATGCAGTGGCCGGAATCCATGCAGTGGCCGGAATCCATGCAGTGGCCGGAATCCATGCAGTGGCCGGAATCCATGCAGTGGCCGGAATCCATGCAGTGGCCGGAATCCATGCAGTGGCCGGAATCCATGCAGTGGCCGGAATCCATGCAGTGTTCAACGTGTTAAACAGTTTAGAATATTCCAAAGAACAAGCAGAAAAAAAACAAATTATATATCGAAAAGAACGCCGATATTGGTGTTATATTCATTTCAACTGTCCGAATTGAGACCGGTTTCAAATCATCTTTGTGAACAACTGTTTCAAGATGTGAAATGTGCATTTTTTAAAAAAAACTTTTATTTTGAAAAAATATTCTGTTAATATTACATCCTCTTTTTTTTTTACTATTAAAATAGCTGTCTTGACTGTGATAAGGGCTCGCAAAATAACAGTAGTTTGTCCGCTAAATGAACACAACAAGGCTACACCATTACACAGCCATGGTCTTCTACAAGCACCACTGCTGGGGTTACTGCCCTGTTGGAAAGATTTGGTTTCACAATATAATATAACCAGTTGATGTAATGGTTTCAATAAATTCATCTTAATTGGCCCTTTTTTTTATATAGAATATACAGTATGAATATGTAGTATACGGGGCTATTTTATGATTTGTCATCTGTAATGGTGATGATAAATTAGGCATTGTTGTGCACAGTTGGTGTATAGATAAATGCACTCATTTATTTCCAGTACGGGCCTTGTGTTCTAAATATATATATTTTCATTTGAGTGCTTAAATGAGAACTCCGGGAAAACAGTCAAAACATTTCAAATGCTCATTCAGAGCCAGGCCGACAGCCTGTTTGAATAAATTCACTTTGAATGAATTCTGGAAGCGACTGAACAGGCGAGACAAACTTCACTGACCTCACTACTGCTACTCTCTGAACAGTAGGATACAGTCAGACACCGTATTTATTTATACATGTGTTTCAAAGAGTTAGAGAGGCAGCAAATGAGTGTGTGTGCGTGGAGTTTTGATTTCCTTTTCAAAGTGTAGACTCATCAGTGTCATCAGGCTGCCTTGGCTGTCTTAATAAAGTCCCCTTTCTCTCTCTCTCTCTCTCTCTCTCTGTCTCTCTCTCTCTGTCTCCCTGTCTCCCTTTTTCTCTCTCTCTGTCTCTCTGTCTCTCTCTCTGTCTCCCTGTCTCTCTCTCTCTGTCTCTGTGTCTCCCCTCTCTCTCTCTCAGTATTACCATAGATGATGTGGTGTTTGTGATAGATGGGGGAAAGATTAAGGAGACTCACTTTGACACTCAGAACAACATCAGCACTATGACTGCAGAGTGGGTCAGCCTGGCCAATGCCAAACAGAGAAGAGGACGCGCTGGCAGGTCAGTTTGGGTGTCTCGCTCCCTCTCTTCTTAGTCTCGCTCCCTCTCTTCTTAGTCTCGCTCCCTCTCTTCTCTTAGTCTCGCTCCCTCTCTTCTCTTAGTCTCGCTCCCTCTCTTCTCTTAGTCTCTCTCCCTCTCTCACCCCTCTGCCTCTCCTATATTTCTCCCTAAATTTGTTTCTGTGTTTATGAGTGCAGCTTGGTTAACTCTGCCTGTCTACTTCGTACGGGCCCTATAAGGGCAATACTAACCGTGTGTATTCAGAGTGAGCCAGGACACAGTTAGTGCTCCACTAGTCTGGTCTAGTTGTGGCAGCTACAGTGTGCATTCAGACTGAGCCCGGACACAGTTTGTGCTCCACTAGTCTGGTCTAGTTGTGGCAGCAACAGTGTGCATTCAGACTGAGCCCGGACACAGTTAGTGCTCCACTAGTCTGGTCTAGTTGTGACAGCTACAGTGTGTGTTCAGAGTGAGCCAGGACACAGTTAGTGCTCCACTAGTCTGGTCTAGTTGTGACAGCTACAGTGTGTGTTCAGAGTGAGCCAGGACACAGTTAGTGCTCCACTAGTCTGGTCTAGTTGTGGCAGCTACAGTGTGACTCTGCTCAAAGCCACGAACACTTGAATACAATTATCTGTCATAAGGGCTACATAACACTGTCAGAATAATCACATGAGCTAATTGTGTGTGTGTGTGTGTGTGTGTGTGTGTGTGTGTGTGTGTGTGTGTTTACGCACGCTGGCAGGGTGTGTCCAGGGAAGTGTTATCACCTGTATAATGGCCTGAGGGCCAGTCTTCTGGATGCCTACCAGCTACCTGAGATCATGCGCACACCACTGGAGGAACTGTGTCTGCAGATCAAGGTAATGTGTGGATCTCTGGTGTGACGGTCAAATAAACAATCATTTGTCACATGCTTGGTTAACAACAGCTGTAGACTTAACAGTGAAATGCTTACTGGTCTTTTTCCATCAATGCAGAGTTAAAGATACAGATAGAAATAGTAACAAGGAATAAATAGCCAATTAATAACACTAGTAAAGATAACATTGGCTTATATACAGGAAGTAGAAAATAACATTGGCTTATATACAGGAAGTAGAAAATAACATTGGCTTATATACAGGAAGTAGAAAATAACATTGGCTTATATACAGGAAGTAGAAAATAACATTGGCTTATATACAGGAAGTAGAAAATAACATTGGCTTATATACAGGAAGTAGAAAATAACATTGGCTTATATACAGGAAGTAGAAAATAACATTGGCTTATATACAGGAAGTAGAAAATAACATTGGCTTATATACAGGAAGTAGAAAATAACATTGGCTTATATACAGGAAGTAGAAAATAACATTGGCTTATATACAGGAAGTAGAAAATAACATTGGCTTATATACAGGAAGTAGAAAATAACATTGGCTTATATACAGGAAGTAGAAAATAACATTGGCTTATATACAGGAAGTAGAAAATAACATTGGCTTATATACAGGAAGTAGAAAATAACATTGGCTTATATACAGGAAGTAGAAAATAACATTGGCTTATATACAGGAAGTAGAAAATAACATTGGCTTCAGAAGTTTTCATAATTGCCTACCGTCTGTAAACAGTTAGTGTCTTAACGACCGTTCCACAGGTGCATGTTTATTAATTGTTTATGGTTCATTGAACAAGCATGGGAAACAGTGTTTAAACCCTTTACAATGAAGATCTGTGAATTTTTCGGGGATTTTTATACGACTTATCTTTGAAAGACAGGATCCTGAAAAAGGGCTGTTTCTTTTTTGCCGAGTTTAGTAGTTTAAAGGAGAGTAATAAAAACTGTGGTGCACATTGGTGTTATAAACTGTGGTGCACATTGGTGTTATAAACTGTGGTGCACATTGGTGTTATAAACTGTGGTGCACATTGGTGTTATAAACTGTGGTGCACATTGGTGTTATAAACTGTGGTGCACATTGGTGTTATAAACTGTGGTGCACATTGGTGTTATAAACTGTGGTGCACATTGGTGTTGTAAACTGTGGTGCACATTGGTGTTAAACTGTGGTGCACATTGGTGTTATAAACTGTGGTGCACATTGGTGTTATAAACTGTGGTGCACATTGGTGTTATAAACTGTGGTGCACATTGGTGTTATAAACATCTTTCTATTTATTGTTATCACGGCAATTCATGAAATGTATTGCTGTATGGATAATTGTCCTTATCGCCCAGTTCTAACACACACACACTAATGTACTGGATCTAAAGGGAACAGTGACATAGTACAGCCTTGCTGAATCTGCTAGTGAAGATTTGACTCACTGCTCTCTGTATCCAGATGGATTTCCTGGTCTAACGTTTAGACAGGTCTCTTTCCCATTTTGTTTCTGATCAAGTCAAGCTGTTGACTTTTCCCTAAGTAGTTTTTAATGTAGTTTGTCTAACTCTCTCTCCCCACTCCTTCTAGATCCTCAAGCTGGGTCCAATAGCAGAGTTCCTGAGGAAAGCTCTGGACCCTCCCACAGAGGAGGCTGTCACTCTGGCCATCACACACCTGATGGACCTCAATGCTCTGGACCGCTCAGAGGCTCTGACCCCGTTAGGGTTCCACCTGGCCAGGCTGCCTGTAGAGCCTCACATCGGGAAGCTGATCCTGTTTGGAGCTCTGCTGGGCTGTCTGGACCCTGTCCTCACTATCGCTGCCTCTCTCAGCTTCAAGGACCCCTTCTTCATACCAATGGTAATCATACGCGTGATCTCAGGCGCACACACTCACATACATTTTAGGTACTCAAATCTCTCTCTCTCTTTCTCTCTCTCTCTCTCTCTCTCTCTGTGTGTCTCTCTCTCTCTCTGTCTCTCTCGCTGTCTCTCTGTCTCTGTCTCTGTCTCTGTCTCTCTCTCTGTCTCTCTCTCTGTCTTTCTCTCTCCCCCTTTCGCTGTCTCTGTCTCTGTCTCTCTCTCTGTCTCTCTCTCTGTCTCTGTCTCTCTCTCTGTCTCTCTCTCTGTCTCTCTCTCTGTCTCTCTGTCTCTGTCTCTCTCTCTCTCAGGGTAAGGAGAAGATGGCAGACTTTAGGAGAAGAACTCTGTCCAGAGAATCAAAGAGTGACCACCTCACCATCATCTATGCCTTCACAGTAAGATCCTTTTTTCCCTCCTACATCATTAGAGGTCTCTCTCATCTCCTCAATGGAATAATATCAATGGTTCATTCTGTTTAAATTGCTAACTTGACTGTGTGTTAATCTGTCAGGGCTGGGAGGAAGCTAAGCGACGCGGCTACAAGTTTGAACGAGAGTTCTGCTGGGACAACTTTCTGTCAGCCAATACACTCCAGGTGATTCTCATGGTCCACCAATCAGATATCACGCTCCACCATTGGGATGCAGCCTTGGCTTCATATTGAGATTAGTATCTAACCTGTCTTGTGTGTTTGTCTGTCTGTAGATGCTGCACAACATGAAGGGTCAGTTTGCTGAGCACCTGCTGGGGGCTGGCTTCACCAGCAGCAAGAACCCAAAAGACCCTGAATCTAACACAAACTCAGGTGAACTGGTTGGATATATTTTTCTACAATTTGCTAGTCTCTCACTCCTCTCTCGCTTTCCACGTCTTACCCTCCATCTCTCACACCATCTCTCACACTTTTCTCTCGATCATCTCTCTCGATCATCTCTCTCGCTCCTATCTCTCTCGATCCTATCTCTGTCGCTCCTCTCTCACTTTCCATGTCTCACTCTCTCTCTCCCTCTCTCTGTGTCTCTCTCCCTCAGATAATGAGAAGCTGATCAAGGCAGTGATAGTGGCAGGTCTCTACCCCAAAGTGGCCATGATCAAACCCAGTGGCAGCAAGAAGAGACCGTGAGTCAGCCTGGACCTACAGTAGCATACAGATATATATATACAGTTGAAGTGGGAAGTTTACATACACTTAGGTTGGAGTCATTAAAACTAGTTTACATACACTTAGGTTGGAGTCATTAACTCGTTTTTCAACCACTCCACAAATGTCTTGTTAACAAACTATAGTTTTGGCAAGTCGGTTAGGACTTCTTCTTTGTGCATGACACAAGTAATTTTTCCAACATTTGTTTACAGACAGATTATTTCACTTATTATTCACTGTGTCATAATTCCAGTGGGTCAGAAGTTTACATACACTAAGTTGACTGTGCCTTTAAACAGCTTGGAACATTCCAGAAAATGATGTCATGGCTTTAGAAGCTTCTGATAGGCTAATTTGAGTCATTTGGAGGTGTACCTGTGGATGTATTTCAAGGCCTACCTTCAAACGCAGTGCCTCTTTGCTTGACATCATGGGAAAATCAAAAGAAATCACCTAAGACCTCAGCAAAAAAAATTGTAGACCTCCACAAGTCTGGTTCATCCTTGGGAGCAATTTCCAAACGCCTGAAGGTACCACATTCATCTGTACAAACAACAGTATAAACACCATATACAAAAGTATATATATCCACAGTAAAACGAGTCCTCAGCAAGGAAGAAGCCACTGCTCCAAAACCGCCATAAAGATGCCAGACTACGGTTTGCAACTGCACATGGGGACAAAGATCGTACTTTTTGGAGAAATGTCCTCTGGTCTGATGAAACTCTTTTGCCATAATGACCATTGTTATGTTTGGAGGACAAAGGGGGAGGCTTGCAAGCCGAAGAACACCATACCAACCGTGAAGCATGGGGTGGCAGCATCATGTTGTGGTGGTGCTTTGCTGCAGGAGGGACTGGTGCCCTTCACAAAAAGATGGCATCATGAGGAAAGAAAATTAGGCGGATATATTGAAGCAACATCTCAAGACATCAGTTAAAGCTTGGTCAATGACCCCAAGCATACTTCCAAAGTTGTGGCAAAATGGCTTAAAGACAAAAAAGTTGAGGTATTGGAGTGGCCATCACAAAGCCCTGACCTGAATCCTACTGAAGAAGCATGTGCGAGCATCGAGGCCTACAAACCTGACTCAGTTACACCAGCGCTGTCAGGAGGAATGGGCCAACATTCACCCAACTTATTGTGGGAAGCTTGTGGAAGGCAACCCAAAACATTTCACCCAATTTAAACAATTTAAAGGCAATGCTACCAAATACTACTTGAGTGTATATAAACGTCTGACCCACTGGGAATGTGATGAAAGAAATAAAAGCTGAAATAAATCGTTGTCTCTACTATTACTCTGACATTTAACATTCTTGATGGTGTGGACAGTGAATTGTTACTAGGATTAAATGTCAGGAATTGTGAAAAACTGAGTTTAAATGTATTTGGCTAAGGTGTATGTAAACCACCGACTTCGTGTGTGTATATAGATAATATCTATTAGGACTCACATATAACACCCATTAGAAAACAGGGACAAGTGCTGATGAATTAACCAACATTTTGGTTAAATGATTTGCATTTTGTTCTGTTTTTATCGGTAAGCTCATTGCACAGTTTCTCCAGATATAAATCAGATCCAGCCTGAACTGTGCGATTCAGTAGGGAGTTGTAGTTTCCAACAGGCCAATATTCTATATAGTTTAGCACATACCACATTGTAATTAACTACAATGACCATAATCCATTGCGCATCTACTTGTCCAGTCTGTGTTTATTTTAAACCTGCTGCTATTGAAGAGGGAAGAGTGCGCGATCATGAGGGGGATATAGAGAGCAGCTGTTTCTTCACAAGGTATTTCTACCTGGAAATACATTATCTAAGTGATTGATAGTTGGTACTCTAGTTGGCAGTCTTAAAAGGTACTGTATGCCTTATTTACATTGAAGAACAACAGAAATCGTGGTTTTGTCAGACGGCAGACAGCAGCTCTATACAGATGAGATGATGACTTGGAATGAAATGATAAAGTCATCAAATAAAACTAATGTAATATACACCAGACTGAAATATTTAATTAAAGTAAAGTAATGTGAATAAATGAATGTTAATTAAGCAATACGGCCCTAGGGGCTGTTGTATATAACCAATATACCACGGCTAAGGGCTGCTCTTACGCACGACGCAACACGGTAAGAATTTAATGTTTGTTAAAAATAAAATAATAATCGAATCTGAAAACCGTGGTTATTTAAAAATGAATAATCAAACCAAAACTGAACCGAAAGCACTAATCGCTCAGCACTAGTACAGACAGACACTGGCAATGACTAGAGGGGACACCCCAGATTCTGCAGAGGGAAGTACAATTCACCCAGACCTGAAAAGTATTCTTTGTCAACTTCCTGTTGATTTATACCTGAGAAGGTCGCCCCCCCCCCCCCCAAGCCCAGGATGGATGGCAGACCATAAGCCCCAAACCCATTCCACCCAGACCTGAAACGTCTTTGTCAACTTCCTGTTGATTTATACCTGAGAAGGTCGTCCCCCCCCCAAGCCCAGGATGGATGGCAGACCATAAGCCCCAAACCCATTCCACCCAGACCTGAAACGTCTTTGTCAACTTCCTGTTGATTTATACCTGAGAAGGGTCCCCGTCCCCCCCCAAGCCCAGGATGGATGGCAGACCATAAGCCCCAAACCCATTCCAGCCAGACAGATGCATCAATAACTCATCATAACACGTAGCAGACAGTTGCAGAATACACCTTCGAGCCTTGAAGCAGTGCACTGATATGGTTTAAAAACAGTGGTATTAAGATTCAAACTTTGGCCAAATATCAATAGTCATGAAACTGTATTATGTTGTTATGGACAATATCACACACATCTGTCTGTAAAGGATGTACACACACACATCTGTCTGTAAAGGATGTATATACACACACACACACACACACACACACACACACACCTGTCTGTATAGGATGTACACACACACACACACACACCTGTCTGTAAAGGATGCACACACACACACACACACACACACACACATCTGTCTGTAAAGGACACACACACACATCTGTCTATAAAGGATGTACACACACACACACACACACACACACACACACACACACCTGTCTGTAAAGGATGCACACACACACACACACACACACACACACACACACACACACACACACACACACACACACACACACACACACACACACATCTGTCTGTAAACGATACACACACACACATCTGTCTGTAAAGGATACACACACACACATCTGTCTGTAAAGGATGTGCACACACACTAATGCCCCCCTCCCCACCTCTCTTCTCCAGGGTGAGGGTGTATACCAAAACCGATGGGAAGGTGTGTATTCACCCCAAGTCAGTGAATGCTGAGGAGACCCAGTTTAACTACACATGGCTCATCTATCACCTCAAGATGAGGACCAGCAGTGTGAGTATACAGTACAGCATACTGTGACGACCCTGAATTTGTCTGAACCGTCTGTGCTTCTCCTTCCAATACGGGCGCTTCCCCTTTTTAATCAATATTTTCTCTGGTAGGCACAACCTACCTGGCACCCCTACAAACAACAACCTCAAGTTAAAACTGTGACATAGAAAATGGCACCCCAGATGGGACCTCTTTCAACATTGAGAAATAACCAAAGCAAATATTTTTGTGCAGATTGTGTGTTATTTAAAACAATGGATTCACCCCACAGAAAATGTGTCCATCCATATCGTACCTGTCAATGGGAATACACAGGGTCATTCTGACCATCGACCCTCCATATCATACCTGTCAATGGGAATACACAGGGTCATTCTGACCATCGACCCTCCATATCATACCTGTCAATGGGAATACACAGGGTCATTCTGACCATCGACCCTCCATATCGTACCTGTCAATGGGAATACACAGGGTCATTCTGACCATCGACCCTCCATATCATACCTGTCAATGGGAATACACAGGATCATTCTGACCATCGACCCTCCATATCATACCTGTCAATGGGAATACACAGGATCATTCTGACCATCGACCCTCCATATCATACCTGTCAATGGGAATACACAGGGTCATTCTGACCATCGACCCTCCATATCATACCTGCCGATGGGAATACACAGGGTCATTCTGACCATCGACCCTCCATATCATACCTGTCAATGGGAATACACAGGATCATTCTGACCATCGACCCTCCATATCATATCTGTCAATGGGAATACACAGGGTCATTCTGACCATCGAGCCTCCGTATCATACCTGCCATCGAGCTGACAATACAAATCATAATGTGAATGGAGATATTGGAGTTGATTTGGGCCAGAGGTCATAATTACATACATTTCTGGCAAATTAGTTCGCAACAAGCCAGGCGGCCCAAACTGTTGCATATACCCTGACTCTGCGTGCAATGAACGCAAGAGAAGTGACACAATTTCCCTAGTTTAATATTGCCTGCTAACCTGGATTTCTTTTAACTAAAATATATACTTCTGTGTATTGATTTTAAGAAAGGCATTGATGTTTATGGTTAGGTACATTGGTGTTTATGGTTAGGTACATTGGTGTTATGGTTAGGTACATTGGTGTTTATGGTTAGGTACATTGATGTTTATGGTTAGGTACATTGGTGTTTATGGTTAGGTACATTGGTGGTTAGGTACATTGGTGTTATGGTTAGGTACATTGGTGTTTATGGTTAGGTACATTGGTGTTATGGTTAGGTACATTGGTGTTATGGTTAGGTACATTGGTGGTTAGGTACATTGGTGTTATGGTTAGGTACATTGGTGTTTATGGTTAGGTACATTGGTGTTATGGTTAGGTACATTGGTGGTATGGTTAGGTACATTGGTGGTTAGGTACATTGATGTTTATGGTTAGGTACATTGGTGTTTATGGTTAGGTACATTGGTGTTATGGTTAGGTACATTGGTGTTATGGTTAGGTACATTGGTGGTTAGGTACATTGATGTTTATGGTTAGGTACATTGGTGTTTATGGTTAGGTACATTGATGTTTATGGTTAGGTACATTGGTGTTATGGTTAGGTACATTGGTGTTTATGGTTAGGTACATTGGTGTTATGGTTAGGTACATTGGTGGTATGGTTAGGTACATTGGTGGTTAGGTACATTGATGTTTATGGTTAGGTACATTGGTGTTTATGGTTAGGTACATTGGTGTTATGGTTAGGTACATTGGTGTTATGGTTAGGTACATTGGTGGTTAGGTACATTGATGTTTATGGTTAGGTACATTGGTGTTTATGGTTAGGTACATTGGTGTTTATGGTTAGGTACATTGGTGGTTAGGTACATTGGTGTTTATGGTTAGGTACATTGGTGTTATGGTTAGGTACATTGATGTTTATGGTTAGGTACATTGGTGGTTAGGTACATTGGTGTTTATGGTTAGGTACATTGGTGGTTAGGTACATTGGTGTTTATGGTTAGGTACATTGGTGTTATGGTTAGGTACATTGATGTTTATGGTTAGGTACATTGGTGGTTAGGTACATTGGTGTTTATGGTTAGGGTTAGGTACATTGGTGTTTATGGTTAGGTACATTGGTGTTTATGGTTAGGTACATTGGTGGTTAGGTACATTGGTGTTTATGGTTAGGTACATTGGTGTTATGGTTAGGTACATTGATGTTTATGGTTAGGTACATTGGTGGTTAGGTACATTGGTGTTTATGGTTAGGTACATTGGTGGTTAGGTACATTGGTGTTTATGGTTAGGTACATTGGTGTTATGGTTAGGTACATTGATGTTTATGGTTAGGTACATTGGTGGTTAGGTACATTGGTGTTTATGGTTAGGGTTAGGTACATTGGTGTTTATGGTTAGGTACATTGGTGGTTAGGTACATTGGTGTTTATGGTTAGGTACATTGATGTTTATGGTTAGGTACATTGATGTTTATGGTTAGCTACATTGGTGTTTATGGTTAGGTACATTGATGTTTATGGTTAGGTACATTGGTGGTTAGGTACATTGATGTTTATGGTTAGGTACATTGATGTTTATGGTTAGCTACATTGGTGTTTATGGTTAGGTACATTGATGTTTATGGTTAGGTACATTGGTGTTTATGGTTAGGTACATTGGTGTTTATGGTTAGGTACATTGGTGTTTATGGTTAGCTACATTGGTGTTTATGGTTAGGTACATTGATGTTTATGGTTAGCTACATTGGTGTTTATGGTTAGGTACATTGATGTTTATGGTTAGGTACATTGATGTTTATGGTTAGCTACATTGGTGTTTATGGTTAGGTACATTGGTGTTTATGGTTAGGTACATTGGTGGTTAGGTACATTGATGTTTATGGTTAGGTACATTGATGTTTATGGTTAGGTACATTGATGTTTATGGTTAGGTACATTGATGTTTATGGTTAGGTACATTGGTGTTTATGGTTAGGTACATTGATGTTCATGGTTAGGTACATTGATGTTTATGGTTAGCTACATTGGTGTTTATGGTTAGGTACATTGATGTTTATGGTTAGGTACATTGGTGTTTATGGTTAGGTACATTGGTGTGTATGGTTAGGTACATTGGTGTTTATGGTTAGGTACATTGGTGTGTATGGTTAGGTACATTGGTGTTTATGGTTAGGTACATTGGTGTTTAGGTACATTGGTGTTTATGGTTAGGTACATTGGTGTTTATGGTTAGGTACATTGGTGTTTATGGTTAGCTACATTGGTGTTTATGGTTAGGTACATTGATGTTTATGGTTAGCTACATTGGTGTTTATGGTTAGGTACATTGATGTTTATGGTTAGGTACATTGATGTTTATGGTTAGCTACATTGGTGTTTATGGTTAGGTACATTGGTGTTTATGGTTAGGTACATTGGTGGTTAGGTACATTGATGTTTATGGTTAGGTACATTGATGTTTATGGTTAGGTACATTGATGTTTATGGTTAGGTACATTGATGTTTATGGTTAGGTACATTGGTGTTTATGGTTAGGTACATTGATGTTCATGGTTAGGTACATTGATGTTTATGGTTAGGTACATTGATGTTCATGGTTAGGTACATTGATGTTTATGGTTAGCTACATTGGTGTTTATGGTTAGGTACATTGATGTTTATGGTTAGGTACATTGGTGTTTATGGTTAGGTACATTGGTGTGTATGGTTAGGTACATTGGTGTTTATGGTTAGGTACATTGGTGTGTATGGTTAGGTACATTGGTGTTTATGGTTAGGTACATTGGTGTTTAGGTACATTGGTGTTTATGGTTAGGTACATTGGTGTTTATGGTTAGGTACATTGGTGTTTATGGTTAGCTACATTGGTGTTTATGGTTAGGTACATTGATGTTTATGGTTAGCTACATTGGTGTTTATGGTTAGGTACATTGATGTTTATGGTTAGGTACATTGATGTTTATGGTTAGCTACATTGGTGTTTATGGTTAGGTACATTGGTGTTTATGGTTAGGTACATTGGTGGTTAGGTACATTGATGTTTATGGTTAGGTACATTGATGTTTATGGTTAGGTACATTGATGTTTATGGTTAGGTACATTGATGTTTATGGTTAGGTACATTGGTGTTTATGGTTAGGTACATTGATGTTCATGGTTAGGTACATTGATGTTTATGGTTAGCTACATTGGTGTTTATGGTTAGGTACATTGATGTTTATGGTTAGGTACATTGGTGTTTATGGTTAGGTACATTGGTGTGTATGGTTAGGTACATTGGTGTTTATGGTTAGGTACATTGGTGTGTATGGTTAGGTACATTGGTGTTTATGGTTAGGTACATTGGTGTTTAGGTACATTGGTGTTTATGGTTAGGTACATTGGTGTTTATGGTTAGGTACATTGGTGTTTATGGTTAGCTACATTGGTGTTTATGGTTAGGTACATTGATGTTTATGGTTAGCTACATTGGTGTTTATGGTTAGGTACATTGATGTTTATGGTTAGGTACATTGATGTTTATGGTTAGCTACATTGGTGTTTATGGTTAGGTACATTGGTGTTTATGGTTAGGTACATTGGTGGTTAGGTACATTGATGTTTATGGTTAGGTACATTGATGTTTATGGTTAGGTACATTGATGTTTATGGTTAGGTACATTGATGTTTATGGTTAGGTACATTGGTGTTTATGGTTAGGTACATTGATGTTTATGGTTAGGTACATTGATGTTTATGGTTAGCTACATTGGTGTTTATGGTTAGGTACATTGATGTTTATGGTTAGGTACATTGGTGTTTATGGTTAGGTACATTGGTGTGTATGGTTAGGTACATTGGTGTTTATGGTTAGGTACATTGGTGTGTATGGTTAGGTACATTGGTGTTTATGGTTAGGTACATTGGTGTTTAGGTACATTGGTGTTTATGGTTAGGTACATTGGTGTTTATGGTTAGGTACATTGGTGTTTATGGTTAGGTACATTGGTGTTATGGTTAGGTACATTGGTGTTTATGGTTAGGTACATTGGTGTTTATGGTTAGGTACATTGGTGTTTATGGTTAGGTACATTGGTGTTTATGGTTAGGTACATTGATGTTTATGGTTAGCTACATTGGTGTTTATGGTTAGGTACATTGGTGTTTATGGTTAGGTACATTGATGTTTATGGTTAGGTACATTGATGTTTATGGTTAGGTACATTGGTGTTTATGGTTAGGTACATTGGTGTTATGGTTAGGTACATTGGTGTTTATGGTTAGGTACATTGGTGTTATGGTTAGGTACATTGGTGTTTATGGTTAGGTACATTGGTGTTCATGGTTAGGTACATGGTGTTCATGGTTAGGTACATTGGTGGTTAGGTACATTGGTGTTTATGGTTAGGTACATTGGTGTTTATGGTTAGGTACATTGGTGTTTATGGTTAGGTACATGGTGTTCATGGTTAGGTACATTGGTGGTTAGGTACATTGGTGGTTATGGTTAGGTACATTGGTGGTTATGGTTAGGTACATTGGTGTTATGGTTAGGTACATTGGTGTTTATGGTTAGGTACATTGGTGTTTATGGTTAGGTACATTGGTGTTTATGGTTAGGTACATTGATGTTTATGGTTAGGTACATTGGTGTTTATGGTTAGGTACATGGTGTTCATGGTTAGGTACATTGGTGTTTATGGTTAGGTACATTGGTGTTTATGGTTAGGTACATTGGTGGTTAGGTACATTGGTGTTTATGGTTAGGTACATTGGTGTTTATGGTTAGGTACATTGGTGGTTAGGTACATTGGTGGTTAGGTACATTGGTGCAACGATTGTGATTTTTTCGCAAATGTGCTTTTGTTAAATCATCCCGTTTGGCGAAGTTGACTGTCTTTGTTAGGAAGAAATAGTCTTCACACAGTTCTCAACGAGCCAGGCGGCCCAAACTGCTGCATATACCCTGACTCTGTTGCACAGAACGCATGAGAAGCGACACAATTTCCCTAGTTAGAAGAATGAACTATGAACTAAATATGCAGGTTTAAAAATATATAATTGTGTATTGATTTTAAGAAAGGCGTTGATGTTTATGGTTAGGTACACGTTGGTGCAACGACGGTGCCTTTTTCACGAATGCCCTTGTTAAATCACCCGTTTGGCGAAGTAGGCTGTGATTCAATGATAAATTAACAGGCACCACATCGATTATGTGTAACGCAGGACACGCTAGATAAACTAGTAATATCATCAACCATGTGTAGTTAACTAGTGATTATGTTAAGATTGATTGTTTTTTATAAGATGCGTTTAATGCTAGCTAGCACCTTACCTTGGCTCCTTGCTGCACTCGCATAACAGGTAGTCAGCCTGCCACACAGTCTCCTCGTGGAATGCAATGTAATCGGCCATGATCGGTGTCCAGAAATGCAGATTACCGATTGTTATGAAAACTTGAAATCAACTTGTTATGGGCAGGTGGGACGGTAGCATCCCACCTGGCCAACATCCGGTGAAATTGCAGAGCGCGAAATTCAAGCTACAGAATTATAAATATTTAACTTTCATAAAATCTTTCATAAAAAAGTGCAATACATCAAAATAAAGCATTAACTTCTTGTTAATCCAGCCGCTGTGTCAGATTTAAAAAAGCCTTTACGGCAAAAGCACACCATGCGATTATCTGAGGACAGCGCCCCGCATACAAACACATGAAAAACATATTTCAACCAGGCAGGTGCGACATGAAAGTCAGAAATAGCGATGTAAAAAATGCCTTACCTCTGATGATCTTCTTCTGTTGGCACTCCAAAAGGTCCCAGTTACATCACAAATGGTCCTTTTGCTCGATAATGTCCTTCTTTGTATCCATAAGAATTCAGTTTAGCTGGCGCGCTTCATTCAATAATCCACCCAGTTTCCCTCCATCAAAATGCATGAAAAAATGAATCCCAAATGTTACTAATAAACTTCTCCAAACAAGTCAAACAACGTTTAGAATCAAACCTCAGGTACCATAACACGTAAATAAACTATCAAATTTAAGACAGAGAATCGTTATTGTCTTTACCGGAGGAAACACTACAGCCAAAATGGGAGCCACCTAGAAAAACTAAAATTTCTGGCTCATTTTTCCAACAACCAGCCTGAAAATCTTTCTAAAGACTGTTGACATCTAGTGGAAGCCCTAGGAACTGCAATCTGGGAGGACTTCACCTTATAATAAAAGTGAATGGGGGGGGGGGGGGGGGGGGGGGGGTTGGTTTGGTTTGTCAGGGTTTTGCCTGCCATTTCAGATCTGTTATACTGACAGACATTATTAGAAACTTTAGAGTGTTTTCTTTCCAAATCTACCAATTATATGCAAATCCTCACTTCTGGGCCTGAGTAGCAGGCAGTTTACTTTGGGCACGCTTTTCATCCAGACGTGAAAATACTGCCCCCTATCCTAGTGAAGTTAATCTGTCGACCTCTACTCTTTATGGTTGTGTGGTAAAATAGTGGATATTTTGATTATATGATTGAGACTGGGTTTACGCTACACTTTTATGAACGGACAAACATTGTGTGACTAAGGTCACTTGAGTTCACTGAACGCTTTATCGGGCTGGACTCTTTTAGGCCCGAGGCACGGGACTTTTCTTGAGGAACCAGAGCTCGTTGTTTGTTACATTATTGTTTGTGTGTGATCATTTATGTTGGTAATGCAACCCATGCAAAATATGTTGTTTTTAAGTTATTTCCAATGTCTTAAGGTGAAAGTGAAAGTTTAAAGTGAATTTCCAGACTGACTTTTACATGAGTTGTTGGTGTGGCCTTGACAGACCAGATGGGACTCGTTCCCTCCCAAACCAAAAGGAGAAATCAATATTTTCTCTGGTAGGCACAACCTACCTGGCACCCCTACAAACAATAACCACAAGACAAAACTGTATCAATACATACAGCATGCATACACAGTACAGAATGCATACACAGTACAGCATGCATACACAGTACAGCCTGCATACACAGTACAGCCTGCATACACAGTACAGCCTGCATACACAGTACAGCCTGCATACACAGTACAGCATGCATACACAGTACAGCATGCATACACAGTACAGCCTGCATACACAGTACAGCCTGCATACACAGTACAGCCTGCATACACAGTACAGCCTGCATACACAGTACAGCCTGCATACACAGTACAGCCTGCATACACAGTACAGCCTGCATACACAGTACAGCATGCATACACAGTACAGCATGCATACACAGTACAGCATGCATACACAGTACAGCATGCATACACAGTACAGCATGCATACACAGTACAGTATGCATACACAGTACAGCATGCATACACAGTACAGTACAGCATGCATACACAGTACAGCATGCAAACAACGCTGTTGCACCATTTGACACAAATTAACCTTACAGAGATGGTTCACTCAAATCAGTTTGTCAGTACTTGTTTTCCTATTGCAAATTAGTACCAATCTTTTGATATATGCATGCTCCTGATTCATGCAGTAGGATACACACACCAGAGGGTGAGTGATAGATACTACATCCTGATTCATGCAGTAGGATACACACACCAGAGGGTGAGGGATATGGACTTGGATGGGTGGTTGTGAGTTCCACAGTGTTGTTTCTGACCGTTTCACTGAGTTGGCAGGTTAAAGGTTAACTCTGGTCCCATTTTTAGACTTGATTAATATTTGATTAAACCAGTGGCTTTCAACTCCCTCCCAAAGTCCCTGGCACATCCAAGCTCCCGGGCAGTACCAGAGAAGAGGAACAGTCAATGCCTCTGTCCTCTCTCTACCCTGCTGCAGTGAATGTTATCAGTTAGAGGAGGGATGGGTCACTGACTGTGGAAATGTGTTTTAGGAACTCAGTCGGGATCTCCACATACTGTTGAGAGTTAGAATAGTAGAATACACAAGGTGCAATTTAGAAATATGGTTGTGCCTGAGTGGCACAAGGCACTGCATCGCAGTGCTAGCTGTGCCACTAGAGATCCTGGTTCGAGTCCAGGCTCTGTCGCAGCCGCCCGAGACCCATGGGGCGGCGCACAATTGGCTCAGCGTCATCTGGGTTAGGGTAGGGTTTGGCCGGCAGGGATGTGCTTTTCCCATCTCATGTGGCGCCTGGGCGCAATGCACGCTAACACGGTCGCCAGGTGTACGGTGTTTCCTCCGACACATTGGTGCGGCTGGCTTCGTGATTAGCAGGCATTGTGTCAAGAAGCAGTTCGGCTTGGTTGGGTTGTGTTTCGGAGGAAGCACGGCTCTCGACCTTCGCCTCTCCCGAGTCCGTATGGGAGTGGCTGCGATGAGACAAGACTAACTACCAATTGGATATCACAAAAAAAAAAGGCAATGTGGTTGTGCATCAGCAGTTTCTCTTGTCATGTCAGTCACTCAATCAGCCATGTCAGCTAACATATTTTAGATTGTTAAGTTAGTCTAATGGCCAGCTATCTAAACTTGTAGTAATCATGGTCGAATTACCAACCCCATTGATTTTGTTAGTCTCTCTCATTCAGGTTTGCAATTTTTAATATGGCAAAATGTGTAGAATTGCATGAAATGAACTAATACTACAGTTTTTTTCTCTCATTTTCGAGTGGGGACGCTACATTTTTGTGCTTAGTGCCCCCAGAAGGCTAGGGCCGGCTCTTAATGCAGGTGTGGGTATGCAGACCTGCGAGGCACTGTGGCCCCTTATGAGTGGAGATTGTTTTGTGGCCCCCACCCCCAGCAAAGTTGCCCATCCCTGTTAGATAGAGGTGCTTTTCTTTCTCGTCCGACTGTCTTTCTGGTCCGGCTGTGAAAGGGAAACCTAGCCAGTCCAGTGATGCGAGCCTACCAGACGAGCTAAATACCAACACTGAACCATGCATGAGAGTAATTCACATACCGCCCCAACAGATCCTCAGATGACGCAACCTCTATTGCACTCCACACTGCCCTTTCCCACCTGGACAAAAGGAACACCTACGTGAGAATACTGTTCATTGACTACAGCTCAGCGTAGTCACCACACCATAGTGCCCTCAAAGCTTATCACTAAACAAAGAACCCTGGGACTAAACACCTCCCTTTGCAACTGGATCCTGGACTTCCTGACGGGCAGTCCCCAGGTGGTGAGGGTAGGCAACAACATGTCTGCCACTGTGACCCTCAACACGTGGGACCCCTCAGGGGTGCGTGCTTGGTCCCCTCCTGTACTCTATGTTCACCCGCCTCTGCGTGGCGTACGACTCCAACACCATTGTTCAGTTTACAGATGACACGAAGGTGGTGGGCCTGATCACAGCCTACAGGGGAGGTCGTCAGAGACCTGGCAGTGCTGTTCGTGGACTGCAGGAAATGATGGGGCTGTAGTAGAGATGGTTGAGAGCTTCAAGTTCCTCGGTGTCCACATCACTAAGAATCTATCATGGTCCACACACACACCAACAGAGTTGTGAAGAGGGCAAGACAACGCCTCTACCCCTCAGGGGGCTGAAAAGATTCAGCGTGGGCACTGAGATCCTCAAAGTTCTCCAGCTGCACTGTGGTGGAAATGTAATATTCATTACATACTATACTGTTTAATTAGACACACTATGCTGTTTTTACTTAGCGCAATTCCTGCCGATCGTAAACACAGGTGGCCACATACTGCTGTCGCATTCAAGCAGCTCATACATCTGTACACTCAGATTCATACAAGACAAGCCTGTATCAGCAAAAATACTAACATATAACAATGGATAATTTTATGTGGGAAGTGCAGGGAAGAACAGAGAAATGGTGGATATCAGCTATCTTGGGCTACATCGACGAGCTCTTTTCCCAGGGCCTGTTTCTGCACATTTGCTAACTCTTACAAAGATACAAGGATATACAGTGCCTTGCGAAAGTATTCGGCCCCCTTGAACTTTGCGACCTTTTGCCACATTTCAGGCTTCAAACATAAAGATATAAAACTGTATTTTTTTGTGAAGAATCAACAACAAGTGGGACACAATCATGAAGTGGAACGACATTTATTGGATATTTCAAACTTTTTTAACAAATCAAAAACTGAAAAATTGGGCGTGCAAAATTATTCAGCCCCCTTAAGTTAATACTTTGTAGCGCCACCTTTTGCTGCGATTACAGCTGTAAGTCGCTTGGGGTATGTCTCTATCAGTTTTGCACATCGAGAGACTGAATTTTTTTCCCATTCCTCCTTGCAGAACAGCTCGAGCTCAGTGAGGTTGGATGGAGAGCATTTGTGAACAGCAGTTTTCAGTTCTTTCCACAGATTCTCGATTGGATTCACGTCTGAACTTTGACTTGGCCATTCTAACACCTGGATATGTTTATTTTTGAACCATTCCAATGTAGATTTTGCTTTATGTTTTGGATCATTGTCTTGTTGGAAGACAAATCTCCGTCCCAGTCTCAGGTCTTTTGCAGACTCCATCAGGTTTTCTTCCAGAATGGTCCTGTATTTGGCTCCATCCATCTTCCCATCAATTTTAACCATCTTCCCTGTCCCTGCTGAAGAAAAGCAGGCCCAAACCATGATGCTGCCACCACCATGTTTGACAGTGGGGATGGTGTGTTCAGGGTGATGAGCTGTGTTGCTTTTACGCCAAACATAACGTTTTGCATTGTTGCCAAAAACTTCAATTTTGGTTTCATCTGACCAGAGCACCTTCTTCCACATGTTTGGTGTGTCTCCCAGGTGGCTTGTGGCAAACTTTAAACAACACTTTTTATGGATATCTTTAAGAAATGGCTTTCTTCTTGCCACTCTTCCATAAAGGCCAGATTTGTGCAATATACGACTGATTGTTGTCCTATGGACAGAGTCTCCCACCTCAGCTGTAGATCTCTGCAGTTCATCCAGAGTGATCATGGGCCTCTTGGCTGCATCTCTGATCAGTCTTCTCCTTGTATGAGCTGAAAGTTTAGAGGGACGGCCAGGTCTTGGTAGATTTGCAGTGGTCTGATACTCCTTCCATTTCAATATTGTCGCTTGCACAGTGCTCCTTGGGATGTTTAAAGCTAGGGAAATGTTTGTATCCAAATCCGGCTTTAAACTTCTTCACAACAGTATCTCGGACCTGCCTGGTGTGTTCCTTGTTCTTCATGATGCTCTCTGCGCTTTTAACGGACCTCTGAGACTATCACAGTGCAGGTGCATTTATACGGAGACTTGATTACACACAGGTGGATTGTATTTATCATCATTAGTCATTTAGGTCAACATTGGATCATTCAGAGATCCTCACTGAACTTCTGGAGAGAGTTTGCTGCACTGAAAGTAAAGGGGCTGAATAATTTTGCACGCCCAATTTTTCAGTTTTTGATTTGTTAAAAAAGTTTGAAATATCCAATAAATGTAGTTCCACTTCATTGTATCCCACTTGTTGTTGATTCTTCACAAAAAAATACAGTTTTATATCTTTATGTTTGAAGCCTGAAATGTGGCAAAAGGTCGCAAAGTTCAAGGGGGCCGAATACTTTCGCAAGGCACTGTAGTTTCTATAAGAGGTGAAAGACAGCTCTGTTCATTAAGCTTTTCAACTCTGACTATTCTTAGTGATGGTTGATTGCTTCATTTTTGCTAATCTTATAATAAAATGTGTTGTTTGAAAGAATCTGCAGTCTCTCCTCCTATAGAATTTCTCTGACAGCACCATTGTGAGCTTCTTGATTGGCTGCATCACCGCTTGGTATGGCAACTGCTTGGCATCCGACTGCAAGGTGCTACAGAGGGTAGTGCGTACAGCCCAGTACATCACTGGGGCCGAACTCCCTGCCATCCAGGGCCTATATACCAGGCAGTGTCAGAGGAAGGCCCTAAAAATGATCAGACTCCAGCCACCCAAGTCATAGACTGTTCTCTCTGCTACTGTACCGAAGCTTAGTTAGTTTGTGTAGCTATTGGTGAACTATCTGCATTTACCCTCTTTTACCACTATTTTGACCCATCACATACACTGCTGTTACTGTTTATCTATTGTGTTGTCTAGTCACTTTACCCCCTACCTATATGTACATATCTACCTCAATTACCTCATACCCCTGCACATTGACTCAGTACTGGTACCCTGTGTGTATATAGCCAAGTTATTACCTCATACCCCTGCACATTGACTCAGTACTGGTGCCCCGTGTGTATATTGCCAAGTTATTACCTCATACCCCTACAAATTGACTCAGTACTGGTACCGTGTGTGTGTATATAGCCAAGTTATTACCTCATACCCCTGCACATTGACTCAGTACTGGTGACCCGTGTGTATATAGCCAAGTTATTACCTCATACCCCTGCAAATTGACTCAGTACTGGTACCCTGTGTGTGTATATAGCCAAGTTATTACCTCATACCCCTGCACATTGACTCAGTATTGGTGCCCCGTGTGTATATAGCCAAGTTATTACCTCATACCCCTGCAAATTGACTCAGTATTGGTGCCCCGTGTGTATATAGCCACGTTATTACCTCATACCCCTGCACATTGACTCAGTATTGGTGCCCCGTGTGTATATAGCCACGTTATTACCTCATACCCCTACAAATTGACTCAGTACTGGTACCGTGTGTGTGTATATAGCCAAGTTATTACCTCATACCCCTGCACATTGACTCAGTACTGGTGCCCCGTGTGTATATTGCCAAGTTATTACCTCATACCCCTACAAATTGACTCAGTACTGGTACTGTGTGTGTGTATATAGCCAAGTTATTACCTCATACCCCTGCACATTGACTCAGTACTGGTGACCCGTGTGTATATAGCCAAGTTATTACCTCATACCCCTGCAAATTGACTCAGTACTGGTACCCTGTGTGTGTATATAGCCAAGTTATTACCTCATACCCCTGCACATTGACTCAGTATTGGTGCCCCGTGTGTATATAGCCAAGTTATTACCTCATACCCCTGCAAATTGACTCAGTATTGGTGCCCCGTGTGTATTTAGCCACGTTATTACCTCATACCCCTGCACATTGACTCAGTATTGGTGCCCCGTGTGTATATAGCCACGTTATTACCTCATACCCCTGCAAATTGACTCAGTACTGGTACCCTGTGTGTGTATATAGCCAAGTTATTACCTCATACCCCTGCACATTGACTCAGTACTGGTGCCCCGTGTGTATATAGCCAAGTTATTACCAAGCATGTGACAAACAAAATGATTTGTCACCAGATCTTCCTGTATGTGTGTGTGTGTTAATGCTGTATCCCATGTCTGTCCCCAGATCTTCCTGTACGACTGTACGGAGGTGTCTCCGTTCTCCCTGCTGTTCTTTGGAGGTGACGTCACCATACAGATGGATCAGGACCAGGAGACCATCGCTGTGGACGACTGGATCGTGTTCCAGTCCCCGGCACGCATCGCTCACCTCGTCAAGGTACACGAACACACACACACACCATCGCTGTGGACGACTGGATCGTGTTCCAGTCCCCCGCACGCATCACTCACCTCGTCAAGGTACACGAACACACACACGCAAACAAACACACACCTGACCGTTTTTCCGTATCTGCCTCTCTCTGTAGAATCTGAAGAAGGAGCTGGACTCTCTATTGGAAGAGAAGATCCGAAGCCCCGCCCCTGTGGACTGGAGCAACCGCCAATCCAAAGACTGTGCCGTCATCACAGCCATCATAGACCTCATCACCACCCAGGAGAGACCCGACGTTAACGCGAGGAACACTGAGCCTAGAGGACGCCGCCAGTATCACAACAACGATGATGGTGGTGACGAGTACGAGAACTGCTGCATCTCTTCTCAACCCAGAGAAAAGCTCAGGCCATAGAGATGGAAAGAGGTCTCCACTTTGTATCTGTGCCATAATGGCGCTGCCCATGCTCTCTCAGTTTGAGTTAAGTGTCAAGCTAATGTTGGTGATGTACCTCCACTTGCAGAGCTGGAGTCTTAAACTAAATATTGTGTTATTTTGGCGATAAAGCTTAACGCCATTTACCAACTAGGCAAACCAATTTGAAGACCATGCTCTGGTCATTGGCTGATCATTCCCATAGGAATCCCCCACCCAGTTGACTACTTTCAAAATGGTGGAAGCCCTCAATGTCCATGCTAAATTGTTTCCAAGTAGAGATCTCTATACATCTCAATGTCTTAGGCACATTTTCTATTGGATACGAGTCCAGTCAGGATGGTATGTGAAGAAAAAGTCCCCGAACACCAACTGTTTGAATTTAATTCTATAAGCCTACTGGAAAAGGCTGAGCATGTATTTTTTCATTTGTTAAAAACAATTATGTGAAACTAAGTTGTATGGAATGCTGTTGTGTTGATATTGCTTGACATTCTCATGTTGTCACTTGGCTAACTTGCCATTGTTTTCTTTTCAGTTTTTTGTTCAAATATTAGAATCTTCTCCCTGAAGCTGAACCAATAAAGCTGCCCTTATTGCAGTGTGACGTTAGTCTTTTCTAGTGTGGTGTGAAGTGGGAGAGATTAAGGCGTGCTTGACATTTTAAAGGTCATTTCTAACTGAGCCCACCATCTGCAGCATTTACCTTGAATGCCATCTCTGCGAACGTGGAAATAGGGGCGATCGGATTTCAAGTTAAAAGATACGTTAGTAGTAGCTGTAACACATATTCCTGAATTGGGTCCTTATTAAAATGTAACAGTCGTGATAGATGTACATTGCGTTATCCAACTAAAAAACCTTTTCTTTAACCAGGCAAGTCAGTTAAGAACAAATTCTTATTTTCAATGACGGCCTACCAGGGGAACAGTGGGTTAACTGGTCTAGGAACAGTGGGTTAACTGGTCTTGTCAGCCTGGGGATTCGATCTGGCAACCTTTACGGTTACTAGTCCACTCTAACCGCTAGGCTGCCTGCCTCCTCTAACCGCTAGGCTGCCTGCCTCCTCTAACCGCTAGGCTGCCTGCCTCCTCTAACCGCTAGGCTGCCTGCCTCCTCTAACCGCTAGGCTGCCTGCCTCCTCTAGCCGCTAGGCTGCCTGCCTCCTCTAACCGCTAGGCTGCCTGCCTCCTCTAACCGCTAGGCTGCCTGCCTCCTCTAGCCGCTAGGCTGCCTGCCTCCTCTAACCACTAGGCTGCCTGCCTCCTCTAACCGCTAGGCTGCCTGCCTCCTCTAACCGCTAGGCTGCCTGCCTCCTCTAACCGCTAGGCTGCCTGCCTCCTCTAGCCGCTAGGCTGCCTGCCTCCTCTAACCGCTAGGCTGCCTGCCTCCTCTAGCCGCTAGGCTGCCTGCCTCCTCTAACCGCTAGGCTGCCTGCCTCCTCTAGCCGCTAGGCTGCCTGCCTCCTCTAACCACTAGGCTACCCGCCTCCTCTAACCACTAGGCTACCTGCCTCCTCTGGTACCTAAACCACATGAAATCCTACATTAAAGGGATTCTCTGGTAATTTTGTATACTTTTTAGCCAGTAGTCCTGAAAGTTGCCCCACGTGCCAAAAGTGGTCCCCGAAAATGGATAATTACATGTGCACCACGTCATTGCTGTGTGTGATTCTTGCCAGCTGTCACTCACATGGCGAGGGGCTGAATCTCATTGGCTGGAACTCAAAGCGCTAGGGGGGCTGGCCCACGTGGGGGGAAATGGCACATCTTCCAGAAAAGTCTCTTTGAAACTAGGGATTTTGTGGCTGAGGTAAAACAGTAATTCTGCTCATAGATGATGCATAAACTACACAGACACATCCGGCCCAAAAGCGGGAGATTTAGAAAATACTAGTCGTCAAAGTACCGGAGAATGTCTTTAATAGAATCCATTTGTCTTATCTTGATATTTATGTATCCATCGGTCTAATCTCTTAACAGGAGGTACAGTTACAGCAGGAGTAAAGTTTGACTTCACTGAATGTTACCAATTAAAACCAAACCCATTCTCTCTCTCGGACTGGTCCCCAGCCATAACAGAGGTCTGTTCCCCAGCCATAACAGAGGTCTGTTCCCCAGTCATAACAGAGGTCTGTTCCCCAGCCATAAGAGGTCTGTTCCCCAGTCATAAGAGGTCTGTTCCCCAGTCATAAGAGGTCTGTTCCCCAGTCATAAGAGGTCTGTTCCCCAGTCCCCAGCCATAAGAGGTCTGTTCCCCAGCCCCCAGTCATAACAGAGGTCTGTTCCCCAGTCATAACAGAGGTCTGTTCCCCAGTCATAACAGAGGTCTGTTCCCCAGTCATAACAGAGGTCTGTTCCCCAGTCATAACAGAGGTCTGTTCCCCAGCCATAACAGAGGTCTGTTCCCCAGCCATAACAGAGGTCTGTTCCCCAGTCATAACAGAGGTCTGTTCCCCAGTTATAACAGAGGTCTGTTCCCCAGTCATAACAGAGGTCTGTTCCCCAGCCATAACAGAGGTCTGTTCCCCAGCCATAACAGAGGTCTGTTCCCCAGCCATAACAGAGGTCTGTTCCCCAGCCATAACAGAGGTCTGTTCCCCAGCCATAACAGAGGTCTGTTCCCCAGCCATAACAGAGGTCTGTTCCCCAGCTATAACAGAGGTCTGTTCCCCAGCTATAACAGAGGTCTGTTCCCCAGCTATAACAGAGGTCTGTTCCCCAGCTATAACAGAGGTCTGTTCCCCAGCTATAACAGAGGTCTGTTCCCCAGCCATAACAGAGGTCTGTTCCCCAGCCATAACAGAGGTCTGTTCCCCAGTCATAACAGAGGTCTGTTCCCCAGTCATAACAGAGGTCTGTTCCCCAGTCATAACAGAGGTCTGTTCCCCAGTCATAACAGAGGTCTGTTCCCCAGTCATAACAGAGGTCTGTTCCCCAGCCATAAGATGTCTGTTCCCCAGTCCCCTAAATTCACTGAGCCATTCAAAAATTCATCAGCATTCTGAAAGAAAACAGATTGCAAATACAACATAGCACTTTCATTAACAAGAGTTAGATCAAATATCTAAATGACATCATCTGCAATATAAATCTATAGCTGTGGATTACATACGTTTAAAACAGAAGTTATTAGTTACATATTTACATGGGTTAAATGTGTGTCATCACAGTTTATCCCTGAGTGCAAATTAAACATTTTTTTTGTCTGGGTCAGACCAGATGTAGAGTAGTGGTCTGGGTCAGACCAGATGTAGAGTAGTGGTCTGGGTCAGACCAGATGTAGAGTAGTGGTCTGGGTCAGACCAGGTGTAGAGTAGTGGTCTGGGTCAGACCAGATGTAGAGTAGTGGTCTGGGTCAGACCAGGTGTAGAGTAGTGGTCTGGGTCAGACCAGATGTAGAGTAGTGGTCTGGGTCAGACCAGATGTAGAGTAGTGGTCTGGGTCAGACCAGATGTAGAGTAGTGGTCTGGGTCAGACCAGGTGTAGAGTAGTGGTCTGGGTCAGACCAGATGTAGAGTAGTGGTCTGGGTCAGACCAGATGTAGAGTAGTGGTCTGGGTCAGACCAGGTGTAGAGTAGTGGTCTGGGTCAGACCAGATGTAGAGTAGTGGTCTGGGTCAGACCAGATGTAGAGTAGTGGTCTGGGTCAGACCAGGTGTAGAGTAGTGGTCTGGGTCAGACCAGATGTAGAGTAGTGGTCTGGGTCAGACCAGATGTAGAGTAGTGGTCTGGGTCAGACCAGATGTAGAGTAGTGGTCTGGGTCAGACCAGATGTAGAGTAGTGGTCTGGGTCAGACCAGGTGTAGAGTAGTGGTCTGGGTCAGACCAGATGTAGAGTAGTGGTCTGGGTCAGACCAGATGTAGAGTAGTGGTCTGGGTCAGACCAGATGTAGAGTAGTGGTCTGGGTCAGACCAGGTGTAGAGTAGTGGTCTGGGTCAGACCAGGTGTAGAGTAGTGGTCTGGGTCAGACCAGGTGTAGAGTAGTGGTCTGGGTCAGACCAGATGTAGAGTAGTGGTCTGGGTCAGACCAGATGTAGAGTAGTGGTCTGGGTCAGACCAGATGTAGAGTAGGGGTCTGGGTCAGACCAGGTGTAGAGTAGTGGTCTGGGTCAGACCAGATGTAGAGTAGTGGTCTGGGTCAGACCAGATGTAGAGTAGTGGTCTGGGTCAGACCAGATGTAGAGTAGTGGTCTGGGTCAGACCAGGTGTAGAGTAGTGGTCTGGGTCAGACCAGATGTAGAGTAGTGGTCTGGGTCAGACCAGATGTAGAGTAGTGGTCTGGGTCAGACCAGATGTAGAGTAGTGGTCTGGGTCAGACCAGATGTAGAGTAGTGGTCTGGGTCAGACCAGATGTAGAGTAGTGGTCTGGGTCAGACCAGATGTAGAGTAGTGGTCTGGGTCAGACCAGATGTAGAGTAGTGGTCTGGGTCAGACCAGATGTAGAGTAGTGGTCTGGGTCAGACCAGATGTAGAGTAGTGGTCTGGGTCAGACCAGGTGTAGAGTAGTGGTCTGGGTCAGACCAGATGTAGAGTAGTGGTCTGGGTCAGACCAGATGTAGAGTAGTGGTCTGGGTCAGACCAGGTGTAGAGTAGTGGTCTGGGTCAGACCAGATGTAGAGTAGTGGTCTGGGTCAGACCAGATGTAGAGTAGTGGTCTGGGTCAGACCAGATGTAGAGTAGTGGTCTGGGTCAGACCAGATGTAGAGTAGTGGTCTGGGTCAGACCAGATGTAGAGTAGTGGTCTGGTTTGATGAACAGCGTTGCAACAGGAAGCTGATCAGGCCATTCTTTGTTTCCCTTAGCAACGCAAGACAGAATTACACACTTAACAGATGAATCACGTCCGGACGGTCATGTTGAAACCTTGGCTTTTCCCAGTTTCAGAACCCAGAGCGTCGCACCGGTTCAGTTTCTCTCCTGCCGCTCGTCACAGAAATCAATAAGGAGGGTATTTGTTTTTAAAACTTCCAGCTCTGGGCCTTCTAAAAGCCACCCCCGGGCATCATCACACCGACGGAGGTTTGTGGGACGGAAAGGTCTCTTGTTTATGTAAGGTGACATTAAGATGGAGATATAAAGTGCCCAATTACAGATGGACTTCCAGGCCCTAGGCAGTGTGTAACGCTGAACGAACTGCATATGTAACCATGGTTCAAAGGTGAAGCTATGCCCATACTGCTAATACCTGTTCAATAGTTTTAAGGTATCTAAAATGGATAGGGAGTCGGGGTTAGGAGGTGTTGGGAATCGGGGTTAGGAGGTGTTGGGAATCGGGGTTAGGAGGTGTTGGGAATCGGGGTTAGGAGGTGTTGGGAATCGGGGTTAGGAGGTGTTGGGAATCGGGGTTAGGAGGTGTTGGGAATCGGGGTTAGAAGATGTTGGGAATCGGGGTTAGGAGATGTTGGGAATCGGGGTTAGGAGATGTTGGGAATCGGGGTTAGGAGGTGTTGGGAATCGGGGTTAGGAGGTGTTGGGAATCGGGGTTAGGAGGTGTTGGGAATCGGGGTTAGGAGGTGTTGGGAATCGGGGTTAGGAGATGTTGGGAATCGGGGTTAGGAGGTGTTGGGAATCGGGGTTAGGAGATGTTGGGAATCGGGGTTAGGAGGTGTTGGGAATCGGGGTTAGGAGATGTTGGGAATCGGGGTTAGAAGATGTTGGGAATCGGGGTTAGGAGATGTTGGGAATCGGGGTTAGGAGATGTTGGGAATCGGGGTTAGGAGGTGTTGGGAATCGGGGTTAGGAGGTGTTGGGAATCGGGGTTAGGAGGTGTTGGGAATCGGGGTTAGGAGATGTTGGGAATCGGGGTTAGGAGGTGTTGGGAATCGGGGTTAGGAGGTGTTGGGAATCGGGGTTAGGAGATGTTGGGAATCGGGGTTAGGAGATGTTGGGAATCGGGGTTAGGAGATGTTGGGAATCGAGGGTTAGGAGATGTTGGGAATCGGGGTTAGGAGGTGTTGGGAATCGGGGTTAGGAGGTGTTGGGAATCGGGGTTAGGAGGTGTTGGGAATCGGGGTTAGGAGGTGTTGGGAATCGGGGTTAGCGCATGAATGTGGGAGTTTCTTTTGTACTTTGTAGGCCATCATAAGATTCTGCCTCACTCTACTGTAACCTTCTAACCAGAGGGAAATCAGGAAACTGGACCGGTCATTCTGCCATTTTGGCTCCTTACATTCAGCCTCGCTCTACTGTAACCTTCTAACCAGAGGGAAGTCAGGAAACTGGACCGGTCATTCTGCCATTTTGGCTCCTTTACATTCAGCCTCACTCTACTGTAACCTAACCAGAGGGAAGTCAGGAAACTGGACCGGTCATTCTGCCATTTTGGCTCCTTACATTCAGCCTCACTCTACTGTAACCTTCTAACCAGAGGGAAGTCAGGAAACTGGACCGGTCATTCTGCCATTTTGGCTCCTTTACATTCAGCCTCACTCTACTGTAACCTTCTAACCAGAGGGAAGTCAGGAAACTGGACCGGTCATTTTGGCTCCTACTGGCCACACAGGGAAGTCTAGAAATGATCCGTTTATTTGGCCATTTTGGACCGTCGTCACATTCAGTTACATTACAAAAGGCCTCCTAGCCACACACAGACAAGTCTAAAGTGTCATTTGTGTGTCTACAATGAGCCTCTTCCCCAACAGTCTCATCACACACTATAACCTGACCACAGAGCAGAAGTGAAACTGACCTGTCCCATCACAACAACCTGGCACTTTAAAAAGCATGACAGAAAATATACTAATATAAATCTTGGTTATGTAGTACAGAAGTTAAGCTTCATTCCTGGGGAGTCTTTCAGAAGGAAATTAAATGAATACATGTTATATTAGTTGTAATCTACGTGGCAGTTTTAAACTTTGACCCCAGCACGTTCTGTGTGCGCGTGTGTCCAAGTGGGATGTCCTTCGGGGCCAAAAAGCAGTCACACGGGCAGTGGTTGGACAGTCTTCCATCAGTGGGAGGAGTCAAAGTGTTGTTGACAGGTCATAGGGTCAAACTTCCTTACCATAGAGATTGGTAGAAGATGGAGAATGTTAGACTGCATGGGTAACAATCACTGGACCCCAAACCCATTCTAATAGATGCAGTCAGCTGGCATACCTGTGTCTGTTAACGACAGAGAGATTCTATTGGTGCATTTAGTGGCAGTCAGCACTCTCATTGGTTGATAGTGCTTGAAGGTGGCTCATTGGTGTATTCAGTCGCTGGCAGAAAGATCTCACACATTGCTCTGTTGACCAAGGAGACTTTCTATTGGTGTGTTCAGTGGAGGGCTGTTGCTGGCATAAAGCTCACTCATTGGTGTGTCTGATTGAAGGCAGGTTACTGGTGTATTTAATGGGTGGAGCCTGCAGTTCCAGCTCACTCATTGGTGTGTCTGATTGAAGGCAGGTCACTGGTGTATTTAGTGGGTGGAGCCTGCAGTTCCAGCTCACACATTGGTTTCCAGCCCCTGGAGGCGGTCCATCCTCTGCACGTTGCGCTCAATAGTGGCCTGGCACATGATTGGTTCAGCACATTCTGACAGGAACCAACCCCTCTCGCCATCACGGAGTCGCTCGCCCTCATACCAGCCTGAAAGAGAGAGACACACGCCACTCTATATTCCTTTATTTATCCTTCAGAAAATCACTTCACAGGGCTGGAGAAAATAGTTTCCTCTTTCAAAGCAGGAAGTGAGCTCTCAGCCCGCTGTTGGACTCTTAAATGACATCTGTTTGATGCTCTATTCTGTCTGTGTTAGGATGCCCTTTCACATAAAAGAGATGGTTGCCATGGAGACACAATGGGAAATGACCTTTCACCTTAAGAGTGTGACTGTGTATACGCATCATCAAACACCTCTGGTCAGAAACTACACGGATACATCTCTTTCAATGATCCCCCAAGGAGGAGAAAAACAGACGGAGAGAGAGAGAGGTAAGAGAGAGAGAGGTAAGAGAGAGAGAGAGAGAGGTAAGAGAGAGAGAGAGGGGTAAGAGAGAGAGAGAGAGGGGTAAGAGAGAGAGAGGGGTAAGAGAGAGAAAGAGCGCGAGAGAGAGCGAGAGAGAGAAACAGTGTAACGTACCATCCTCCACAGTCTGTGACACCAGGACCACGTCAGCCACCTGCAGTGACAGCTCATCAGGCTGCTTGGCTGTGTACGTCCTCGTCACCTCCACCTGCATGGCATCTGGGACAACACAAACACAACACAGAGTTTACACTCTAACCCTGGGCCAATACAGACACAACACAGAGTTTTACACTCTAACCCTGGGCCAATACAGACACAACACAGAGTTTTACACTCTAACCCTGGGCCAATACAGACACAACACAGAGTTTACACTGGGAACAGCTGTTCCTGCACCTTTCCAGTCATTGTGCTAACACTAGTTAGCATTGGCTCACGAAAGTACCTGTAACTTCCTTCATACTGGATGCAGATACATGGCATCAATGTGTTAATAGATAAAGAACCTTATAGCCCAAAATCCAGAAGTATTCCTTTAAGGACTGATTTATACATGGAATGAATGATCAGATGACAGAAAAGCAGCAGTACTCCAGAACTAGAGGCTTGGATGTGAATAGCCCTGTCCTACTGTAGACGCCCCCAGACCCCTCAAAGACAGACTGTTCTCTCTGCTACCGCACGGCAAGCGGTACCGGAGCACCAAGTCTAGGACCAAAAGGCTTTTCAACAGCTTTTACCCCCAAGCCATAAGACTGCTGAACAGGTAACCAAATGGTTACCCGGACTATTTGCATTGTGTACCCCCTCCCCAATCCCTCTTTTACACTGCTGCTACTCTCTGTTTATCATATATGCATAGTCACTTTAACTATACCTACATGTACATATTACCTCAATTGGGCCGACTAACCGGTGCCTGTATATAGCCTCGCTACTGTTATTTTTCACAGGTGTTTTTATTTCTTTACTTATCTATTGTTCACCTAATGCCTATTTTTTTACATAAAGATTGCACTGTTGGTTAGGGTCTGTAAGTAAGCATTTCACTGTGAGGTGTACACCTGTTGTGTTCGGCGCACGTGACAAATAAACTTTGATTTGACACAGTGATTGGGAGACAGTTCTACTACTCCACCACCAGGTGGTGCTGTGTGTGTGTACATGTGAGTTCCACTGACCAGCCATGTTTGATAGTGCTGTCTGAGTGAAGGTGTGTGTGTGGTGCTGAACTCACTGGTTCGGTCTTGGTTCTTCTCGTCATTGCTGCTCTGGCCCAGAGCACTGATCCAGCGAGCACGCTCATTCCTGTAAGGCCAGGCAAACAGCATCATTTTACAACACTTTTCAACACTTTTCAACACTTTTCCTCTAACATATTAATGAGTAATTTAGCACCATAACAACATAGAAAGTCATGTGGTCGACATGGAGGTTCATAATATCACTGCAGTCTTGCAGGAAAAAAACAACTTCAGTTTGCCTTTCCGCTAGCTGATCGTATCAACACACCCTGTTTCAGGAAACTAATATTTCAGTCATTAAGCAGACAATCTTTTCTTTCAGAGCGGCATAGGATACAACCCAGAGGACAAGCTGGGGTAGTACTGAGATAGAACCTCCCAGCACCACACCACGACCTCACAGCATCACACCACGACCTCACAGCATCACACCACGACCTCACAGCACCACACCACGACCTCACAGCACCACACCACGACCTCACAGCATCACACCACGACCTCACAGCATCACACCACGACCTCACAGAACCACACCACGACCTCACAGCATCACACCACGACCTCACAGCATCACACCACGACCTCACAGCACCACACCACGACCTCACAGCATCACACCACGACCTCACAGCATCACACCACGACCTCACAGCACCACACCACGACCTCACAGCACCACACCACGACCTCACAGCATCACACCACGACCTCACAGCATCACACCACGACCTCACAGAACCACACCACGACCTCACAGCACCACACCACGACACTCACAGCACCACACCACGACCTCACAGCATCACACCACGACCTCACAGCATCACACCACGACCTCACAGCATCACACCACGACCTCACAGCATCACACCACGACCTCCCAGCATCACACCACGACCTCACAGCATCACACCACGACCTCACAGCACCACACCACGACCTCACAGCATCACACCACGACCTCACAGCATCACACCACGACCTCACAGAACCACACCACGACCTCACAGCACCACACCACGACACTCACAGCACCACACCACGACCTCACAGCATCACACCACGACCTCACAGCATCACACCACGACCTCCCAGCATCACACCACGACCTCCCAGCATCACACCACGACCTCACAGCATCACACCACGACCTCCCAGCATCACACCACGACCTCCCAGCTTCACACCACGACCTCACAGCACCACACCACGACCTCACAGCACCACACCCTCCCAGCATCACACCCTCCCAGCATCACACCACGACCTCACAGCATCACACCACGACCTCACAGCACCACACCACGACCTCACAGCACCACACCACGACCTCACAGCACCACACCACGACCTCACAGCACCACACCCTCCCAGCATCACACCACGACCTCACAGCATCACACCACGACCTCACAGCATCACACCACGACCTCACAGCACCACACCACGACCTCACAGCACCACACCACGACCTCACAGCATCACACCACGACCTCACAGCAAAACACCACCACAACACTCACAGCACCACACCACGACACTCACAGCATCACACCACGACACTCACAGCATCACACCACGACCTCACAGCATCACACCACGACCTCACAGCATCACACCACGACCTCACAGCATCACACCACGACCTCACAGCATCACACCACGACCTCACAGCATCACACCATGACCTCACAGCACCACACCCTCACAGCATCACACCACGACCTCACAGCACCACACCACGACCTCACAGCACCACACCACGACCTCACAGCACTACACCCTCACAGCACCACACCACGACCTCACAGCACCACACCACGACCTCACAGCACCACACCACGACCTCACAGCACCACAACACAACCTCACAGCACCACACCACGACCTCACAGCACCACACCACGACCTCACAGCACCACACCACGACCTCACAGCACCACACCACGACCTCACAGCATCACACCACGACCTCACAGCACCACACCACGACCTCCCAGCACCACACCACGACCTCCCAGCACCACACCACGACCTCACAGCACCACACCCTCACAGAACCACACCACGACCTCACAGCATCACACCACAACCTCACAGCATCACACCACAACCTCACAGCATCACACCACGACCTCACAGCATCACACCACGACCTCACAGCATCACACCATGACCTCACAGCACCACACCCTCACAGCATCACACCACGACCTCACAGCACCACACCATGACCTCACAGCACTAAAACCACGACCTCACAGCATCACACCACGACCTCACAGCATCACACCACGACCTCACAGCATCACACCACGACCTCACAGCATCCCACCACAACACTCACAGCATCACACCACGACCTCACAGCACCACACCCTCACAGCATCACACCACGACCTCACAGCACCACACCACGACCTCACAGCACTACACTACGACCTCACAGCACCACACCACGACCTCACAGCACCACACCACGACCTCACAGAACCACACCACGACCTCACAGCACCACACCACGACCTCACAGCACCACACCACGACCTCACAGCACCACACCACGACCTCACAGCATCACACCACGACCTCACAGCATCACACCACGACCTCACAGCACCACACCACGACCTCACAGCACCACACCCTCACAGAACCACACCACGACCTCACAGCATCACACCACGACCTCACAGCATCACACCACGACCTCACAACATCGCAAACAACAATGACCACACAGCATCGCAAACAACAACGACCACACAGCCTCGCAAACAACAACGACCACACAGCATCGCAAACAACAACGACCACACAGCATCGCAAACAACAACCACCTCACAGCATCAGACAACAACCACCTCACAGCATCACAAACAACAGCCACCTCACAGCATCAGACAACCACCTCACAGCATCACAAACAACAACCACCTCACAGCATCAGACAACAACCACCTCACAGCATCGCAAACAACAACCACCTCACAGCATCACAAACAACAACCACCTCACAGCATCGCAAACAACAACCACCTCAAAGCATCACAAACAACCACCTCACAGCATCAGACAACAACAACCACCTCAAAGCATCAGACAACAACCACCTCACAGCATCAGACAACAACAACCACCTCACAGCATCAGACCACAACCACTTCACAGCATCAGACCACAACCACCTCACAGCATCGCATCGCAAACAACAACGACCACACACAGCATCACAAACAACAACAACCACACACAGCATCGCAAACAACAACCACCTCACAGCATCGCACACAACAACGACCACACAGCATCGCAAACAACAACCACCACACAGCATCGCAAACAACAACCACCTCACAGCATCGCAAACAACAACCACCTCACAGCATCAGACAACAACCACCTCACAGCATCGCAAACAACAACCACCTCACAGCATCAGACAACAACCACCTCACAGCATCACAAACAACAGCCACCTCACAGCATCAGACAACCACCTCACAGCATCACAAACAACAACCACCTCACAGCATCAGACAACAACCACCTCACAGCATCGCAAACAACAACCACCTCACAGCATCGCAAACAACAACCACCTCACAGCATCGCAAACAACAACCACCTCACAGCATCAGACAACAACCACCTCACAGCATCAGACAACAACCACCTCACAGCATCACAAACAGCCTCACAGCATCGCAAAGCTAATAACAAAGTAGTGGACTGATGACACCCCTCTCATTGTCCTTTGTTTCTGATTCAATTCACTTAGAATAAGATGACCAACAGTCAGTCATGGTTGTTGAAACACACAATACACAGCGAGGAAGTCAATACACCCCACACTATACACAGAGAGGAAGTCAATACACCCCATACTATCCACAGACAGGAAGTCAATACACCCCACACTATACACAGAGAGGAAGTCAATACACCCCACACTATACACAGACAGGAAGTCAATACACCCCACACTATCCACAGACAGGAAGTCAATACACCCCACACTATACACAGAGAGGAAGAAAACAGTTTTATTAGTCCACTAAGGGAGAAATGTGCATGTTGTTATCCCCCTCTCATCCCCCTCTCCCTCCTTCCCTCGCAGTCCTCTCTCATCCCCATCTCCCTCCTTCCCTCCCAGTCCTCTCCCTCCCAGCCCTCTCACCCCCTTCCCTCCCAGCCCTATCACGCCCCTCTCCCTCCCAGTCATCTCCCACCCCTCTACCTCCCAGTCATCTCACGCCCCTCTCCTTCCCAGTCATCTCCCACCCCTCTCCCTCCCAGTCCTCCCACGCCCCTCTCCCTCCCAGTCATCTCCCGCCCCTCTCCCTCCCAGTCCTTGTCCGTGAGAGAGAGAGAGGGAGAACAGAGGTGTTTTGATTCAGTTGAACAGGGACAGAGGCTAATTCACAGGAAAGGAACAGAGTAGCTTTTGGTTTGTGTCTCTGGTGAATGGGAGGAGGGACACAGGTCAGGTTTCACCAGGTAACTCTACCTGCCACCTCACCTGCCCACAGGAGGGAAAGAAAAGACAGATTTAGAGAAAGGAAGAAAGAATGAATGAAAGAGCCGGAAAAAAGGTTGAATATAGTGATTCATAGAGAAAGAGTGAGCTAGATTGACGGATGGAGAGAAAAAGCCTGTGTGGGATGAGACTGAAACATAACGGGAGGGAGATGGGATAGAGGGATTCAGTCTCTGTCTCACCCCTTCACAGTCAGCCAGGACCAGTCTCTATCTGACCCCTTCACCATGCACAGCCAGCCAGGACCAGTCTCTGTCTCGCCCCTTCACAGTCAGCCAGGACCAGTCTCTGTCTCACCCCTTCACAGCCAGCCAGGACCAGTCTCTGTCTCGCCCCTTCACAGTCAGCCAGGACCAGTCTCTGTCTCGCCCCTTCACAGTCAGCCAGGACCAGTCTGTCTCACCCCTTCAACGTGCCCAGCCAGCCAGGACCAGTCTCTGTCTCACCCCTGCACAGCCAGCCAGGACCAGTCTGTCTCACCCCTTCACAGCCAGCCAGGACCAGTCTGTCTCACCCCTTCACAGCCAGCCAGGACCCGTCTCTGTCTCATCCCCATCCTGCACAGCCAGCCAGGACCAGTCTCTGTCTCACCCCTTAACCCTGCACAGCCAGCCAGGACCAGTCTCTCTCACACCCCTTCCCCCTGCACAGCCAGCCAGGACCAGTCTTTCTCACCCCTTCACCCTGCACAGTCAGCCAGGACTAGTCTCCGTCTCACCCCTTCACCCTGCACAGTCAGCCAGGACCAGTCTCCGTCTCACCCCTTCACCCTGCACAGCCAGCCAGGACCAGTCTCTGTCTCACCCCTTCACAGCCAGCCAGGACCAGTCTCTGTCTCACCCCTTCACAGCCAGCCAGGACCAGTCTCTGTCTCACCCCTTCACAGCCAGCCAGGACCAGTCTCTGTCTCACCCCTTCACAGCCAGCCAGGACCAGTCTCTGTCTCACCCCTTCACAGCCAGCCAGGACCAGTCTCTGTCTCACCCCTTCACAGCCAGCCAGGACCAGTCTCGGTCTCACCCCTTCACAGCCAGCCAGGACCAGTCTCTGTCTCACCCCTTCACAGCCAGCCAGGACCAGTCTCTGTCTCACCCCTTCACAGCCAGCCAGGACCAGTCTCTGTCTCACCCCTTCACAGCCAGCCAGGACCAGTCTCTATCTCACCCCTTCACAGCCAGCCAGGACCAGTCTCTGTCTCACCCCTTCACAGCCAGCCAGGACCAGTCTCTGTCTCACCCCTTCACAGCCAGCCAGGACCAGTCTCTGTCTCACCCCTTCACAGCCAGCCAGGACCAGTCTCTGTCTCACCCCTTCACAGCCAGCCAGGACCAGTCTCTATCTCACCCCTTCACAGCCAGCCAGGACCAGTCTCTATCTCACACCTTCACAGCCAGCCAGGACCAGTCTCTATCTCACCCCTTCACAGCCAGCCAGGACCAGTCTCTGTCTCACCCATTCACAGCCAGCCAGGACCAGTCTCTATCTCATCCCTTCACAGCCAGCCAGGACCAGTCTCTGTCTCACCCCTTCACAGCCAGCCAGGACCAGTCTCTATCTCACCCCTTCACAGCCAGCCAGGACCAGTCTCTGTCTCACCCCTTCACAGCCAGCCAGGACCAGTCTCTATCTCACCCCTTCACAGCCAGCCAGGACCAGTCTCTATCTCACCCCTTCACAGCCAGCCAGGACCAGTCTCTATCTCACCCCTTCACAGCCAGCCAGGACCAGTCTCTATCTCACCCCTTCACAGCCAGCCAGGACCAGTCTCTATCTCACCCCTTCACAGCCAGCCAGGACCAGTCTCTATCTCACCCCTTCACAGCCAGCCAGGACCAGTCTCTGTCTCACCCCTTCACAGCCAGCCAGGACCAGTCTCTATCTCACCCCTTCACAGCCAGCCAGGACCAGTCTCTATCTCACCCCTTCACAGCCAGCCAGGACCAGTCTCTATCTCACCCCTTCACAGCCAGCCAGGACCAGTCTCTATCTCACCCCTTCACAGCCAGCCAGGACCAGTCTCTATCTCACCCCTTCACAGCCAGCCAGGACCAGTCTCTATCTCACCCCTTCACAGCCAGCCAGGACCAGTCTCTATCTCACCCCTTCACAGCCAGCCAGGACCAGTCTCTATCTCACCCCTTCACAGCCAGCCAGGACCAGTCTCTGTCTCAACCCTTCACAGCCAGCCAGGACCAGTCTCTATCTCACCCCTTCACAGCCAGCCAGGACCAGTCTCTGTCTCACCCCTTCACAGCCAGCCAGGACCAGTCTCTGTCTCACCCCTTCACAGCCAGCCAGGACCAGTCTCTGTCTCACCCCTTCACAGCCAGCCAGGACCAGTCTCTATCTCACCCCTTCACAGCCAGCCAGGACCAGTCTCTATCTCACCCTTCACAGCCAGCCAGGACCAGTCTCTGTCTCACCCTTCACAGCCAGCCAGGACCAGTCTCTATCTCACCCTTCACAGCCAGCCAGGACCAGTCTCTATCTCACCCCTTCACAGCCAGCTAGGACCAGTCTCTATCTCGCCCCTTCACAGCCAGCCAGGACCAGTCTCTATCTCACCCTTCACAGCCAGCCAGGACCAGTCTCTGTCTCACCCTTCACAGCCAGCCAGGACCAGTCTCTATCTCACCCTTCACAGCCAGCCAGGACCAGTCTCTATCTCACCCTTCACAGCCAGCCAGGACCAGTCTCTATCTCACCCTTCACAGCCAGCCAGGACCAGTCTCTATCTCACCCTTCACAGCCAGCCAGGACCAGTCTCTATCTCACCCTTCACAGCCAGCCAGGACCAGTCTCTATCTCACCCTTCACAGCCAGCCAGGACCAGTCTCTATCTCACCCCTTCACAGCCAGCCAGGACCAGTCTCTGTCTCACCCCTTCACAGCCAGCCAGGACCAGTCTCTATCTCACCCCTTCACAGCCAGCCAGGACCAGTCTCTGTCTCACCCCTTCACAGCCAGCCAGGACCAGTCTCTATCTCACCCCTTCACAGTCAGCCAGGACCAGTCTCTATCTCACCCCTTCACAGCCAGCCAGGACCAGTCTCTATCTCACCCCTTCACAGCCAGCCAGGACCAGTCTCGGTCTCACCCCTTCACAGCCAGCCAGGACCAGTCTCTGTCTCACCCCTTCACAGCCAGCCAGGACCAGTCTCTGTCTCACCCCTTCACAGCCAGCCAGGACCAGTCTCTGTCTCACCCCTTCACAGCCAGCCAGGACCAGTCTCTATCTCACCCCTTCACAGCCAGCCAGGACCAGTCTCTGTCTCACCCCTTCACAGCCAGCCAGGACCAGTCTCTGTCTCACCCCTTCACAGCCAGCCAGGACCAGTCTCTGTCTCACCCCTTCACAGCCAGCCAGGACCAGTCTCTGTCTCACCCCTTCACAGCCAGCCAGGACCAGTCTCTATCTCACCCCTTCACAGCCAGCCAGGACCAGTCTCTATCTCACCCCTTCACAGCCAGCCAGGACCAGTCTCTGTCTCACCCATTCACAGCCAGCCAGGACCAGTCTCTATCTCATCCCTTCACAGCCAGCCAGGACCAGTCTCTGTCTCACCCCTTCACAGCCAGCCAGGACCAGTCTCTATCTCACCCCTTCACAGCCAGCCAGGACCAGTCTCTGTCTCACCCCTTCACAGCCAGCCAGGACCAGTCTCTATCTCACCCCTTCACAGCCAGCCAGGACCAGTCTCTATCTCACCCCTTCACAGCCAGCCAGGACCAGTCTCTGTCTCACCCATTCACAGCCAGCCAGGACCAGTCTCTATCTCATCCCTTCACAGCCAGCCAGGACCAGTCTCTGTCTCATCCCTTCACAGCCAGCCAGGACCAGTCTCTATCTCACCCCTTCACAGCCAGCCAGGACCAGTCTCTGTCTCACCCCTTCACAGCCAGCCAGGACCAGTCTCTATCTCACCCCTTCACAGCCAGCCAGGACCAGTCTCTATCTCACCCCTTCACAGCCAGCCAGGACCAGTCTCTATCTCACCCCTTCACAGCCAGCCAGGACCAGTCTCTGTCTCAACCCTTCACAGCCAGCCAGGACCAGTCTCTATCTCACCCCTTCACAGCCAGCCAGGACCAGTCTCTGTCTCACCCCTTCACAGCCAGCCAGGACCAGTCTCTGTCTCACCCCTTCACAGCCAGCCAGGACCAGTCTCTATCTCACCCCTTCACAGCCAGCCAGGACCAGTCTCTATCTCACCCTTCACAGCCAGCCAGGACCAGTCTCTGTCTCACCCTTCACAGCCAGCCAGGACCAGTCTCTATCTCACCCTTCACAGCCAGCCAGGACCAGTCTCTATCGCACCCCTTCACAGCCAGCCAGGACCAGTCTCTATCTCGCCCCTTCACAGCCAGCCAGGACCAGTCTCTATCTCACCCTTCACAGCCAGCCAGGACCAGTCTCTGTCTCACCCTTCACAGCCAGCCAGGACCAGTCTCTATCTCACCCTTCACAGCCAGCCAGGACCAGTCTCTATCTCACCCTTCACAGCCAGCCAGGACCAGTCTCTATCTCACCCTTCACAGCCAGCCAGGACCAGTCTCTATCTCACCCTTCACAGCCAGCCAGGACCAGTCTCTATCTCACCCTTCACAGCCAGCCAGGACCAGTCTCTATCTCACCCTTCACAGCCAGCCAGGACCAGTCTCTATCTCACCCCTTCACAGCCAGCCAGGACCAGTCTCTGTCTCACCCATTCACAGCCAGCCAGGACCAGTCTCTATCTCATCCCTTCACAGCCAGCCAGGACCAGTCTCTGTCTCATCCCTTCACAGCCAGCCAGGACCAGTCTCTATCTCACCCCTTCACAGCCAGCCAGGACCAGTCTCTGTCTCACCCCTTCACAGCCAGCCAGGACCAGTCTCTATCTCACCCCTTCACAGCCAGCCAGGACCAGTCTCTATCTCACCCCTTCACAGCCAGCCAGGACCAGTCTCTATCTCACCCCTTCACAGCCAGCCAGGACCAGTCTCTGTCTCAACCCTTCACAGCCAGCCAGGACCAGTCTCTATCTCACCCCTTCACAGCCAGCCAGGACCAGTCTCTGTCTCACCCCTTCACAGCCAGCCAGGACCAGTCTCTGTCTCACCCCTTCACAGCCAGCCAGGACCAGTCTCTATCTCACCCCTTCACAGCCAGCCAGGACCAGTCTCTATCTCACCCTTCACAGCCAGCCAGGACCAGTCTCTGTCTCACCCTTCACAGCCAGCCAGGACCAGTCTCTATCTCACCCTTCACAGCCAGCCAGGACCAGTCTCTATCGCACCCCTTCACAGCCAGCCAGGACCAGTCTCTATCTCGCCCCTTCACAGCCAGCCAGGACCAGTCTCTATCTCACCCTTCACAGCCAGCCAGGACCAGTCTCTGTCTCACCCTTCACAGCCAGCCAGGACCAGTCTCTATCTCACCCTTCACAGCCAGCCAGGACCAGTCTCTATCTCACCCTTCACAGCCAGCCAGGACCAGTCTCTATCTCACCCTTCACAGCCAGCCAGGACCAGTCTCTATCTCACCCTTCACAGCCAGCCAGGACCAGTCTCTATCTCACCCTTCACAGCCAGCCAGGACCAGTCTCTATCTCACCCTTCACAGCCAGCCAGGACCAGTCTCTATCTCACCCCTTCACAGCCAGCCAGGACCAGTCTCTGTCTCACCCCTTCACAGCCAGCCAGGACCAGTCTCTATCTCACCCCTTCACAGCCAGCCAGGACCAGTTGACTCAGAGCCTGCGGCACAAAGTGCACCATATTCCCTGCGTTGACTTTAACCAGGCTTCAAAGGACTATGGTGAAACGTAGTGCTGTATGTAGGGAAAAGGGTGCACTTTGGGTTGCACCAACAGACTCAGAGATACTGACCCAGAACCCACCACAGGTCAGACCAGGCAGAGTGAATGGAGTCTGTGTGGAGAATCTGAACAAAGAGCTCCATGAATCAGACTTCCATCATTCCATTATTCTGTTTCCCATTCCAGTTCTGTTCCAGCTTATTCCGGGAATCACCCCCCTCCCCAAAAACACAGTGTCAGCCCCTAACTGTCCAGGACAGCAATTTCATGTCTCAGCATTCTATAAATCTGCTCATATAGCCTGAATAATCGTTCACAATTAATGTAACTCAATAGTTGGTAAAAACGGTGTAATTAATAGACTATTTCCCCTGCACAGTTTTAACGCCTCTCTAAAAAATGGTGTTCAAATACAGAATGTAAGGGTCGTCTCTACCGTTATCACCCTAGTGAGGTCACCTGTTACGTAGGGGTCGTCTCTACCGTTATCACCCTGGTGAGGTCACCTGTTACGTAGGGGTCGTCTCTACCGTTATCACCCTGGTGAGGTCACCTGTTACGTAGGGGTCGTCTCTACCGTTATCACCCTGGTGAGGTCACCTGTTACGTAGGGGTCGTCTCTACCGTTGTCACCCTAGTGAGGTCACCTGTTACTTAGGGGTCGTCTCTACCGTTATCACCCTGGTGAGGTCACCTGTTACGTAGGGGTCGTCTCTACCGTTATCACCCTGGTGAGGTCACCTGTTACGTAGGGGTCGTCTCTACCGTTATCACCCTGGTGAGGCCATCTGCTACGTAGGGGTCGTCTCTACCGTTGTCACCCTGGTGAAGTCATCTGCTACGTAGAGTTAGTCTCTACCGTTATCACCCTGGTGAGGTCATCTGCTACGTAGGGGTCGTCTCTACCGTTATCACCCTGGTGAGGTCATCTGCTACGTAGGGGTCGTCTCTACCGTTATCACCCTAGTGAGGTCACCTGTTACGTAGGGGTCGTCTCTACCGTTATCACCCTGGTGAGGTCATCTGCTACGTAGGGGTCGTCTCTACCGTTGTCACCCTGGTGAGGTCATCTGCTACGTAGGGGTCGTCTCTACCGTTATCACCCTGGTGAGGTCATCTGCTACGTAGGGGTCGTCTCTACCGTTGTCACCCTGGTGAGGTCACCTGCTACGTAGAGTTAGTCTCTACCGTTGTCACCCTGGTGAGGTCATCTGCTACGTAGAGTTAGTCTCTACCGTTGTCACCCTGGTGAGGTCATCTGCTACGTAGGGGTCGTCTCTACCGTTATCACCCTAGTGAGGTCACCTGTTACGTAGGGGTCGTCTCTACCGTTATCACCCTGGTGAGGTCATCTGCTACGTAGGGGTCGTCTCTACCGTTGTCACCCTGGTGAGGTCATCTGCTACGTAGGGGTCGTCTCTACCGTTATCACCCTGGTGAGGTCATCTGCTACGTAGGGGTCGTCTCTACCGTTGTCACCCTGGTGAGGTCACCTGCTACGTAGAGTTAGTCTCTACCGTTGTCACCCTGGTGAGGTCATCTGCTACGTAGAGTTAGTCTCTACCGTTGTCACCCTGGTGAGGTCATCTGCTACGTAGGGGTCGTCTCTACCGTTATCACCCTAGTGAGGTCACCTGTTACGTAGGGGTCGTCTCTACCGTTATCACCCTGGTGAGGTCACCTGCTACGTGTCCTGTGGTCCTGTGTCCTGTGTCCTGTGGTCCGTGTCCTGTGGTCCGTGTCCTGTGGTCCGTGTCCTGTGGTCCGTGTCCTGTGGTCCGTGTCCTGTGGTCCTGTGGTCCGTGTCCTGTGGTCCGTGTCCTGTGGTCCTGTGGTCCGTGTCCTGTGGTCCGTGTCCTGTGGTCCTGTGGTCCGTGTCCTGTGGTCCGTGTCCTGTGGTCCGTGTCCTGTGGTCCGTGTCCTGTGGTCCGTGTCCTGTGGTCCTGTGGTCCGTGTCCTGTGGTCCTGTGGTCCGTGTCCTGTGGTCCGTGTCCTGTGGTCCTGTGGTCCGTGTCCTGTGGTCCTGTGGTCCTGTGTCCTGTGGTCCTGTGGTCCGTGTCCTGTGGTCCGTGTCCTGTGGTCCTGTGGTCCTGTGGTCCGTGTCCTGTGGTCCTGTGGTCCGTGTCCTGTGGTCCGTGTCCTGTGGTCCTGTGGTCCGTGTCCTGTGGTCCGTGTCCTTTGGTCCGTGTCCTGTGGTCCGTGTCCTGTGGTCCGTGTCCTGTGGTCCTGTGGTCCGTGTCCTGTGGTCCTGTGGTCTGTGTCCTGTGGTCCGTGTCCTGTGGTCCGTGTCCTGTGGTCCGTGTCCTGTGGTCCTGTGGTCATTTCCCTGTCGGAGGCTCAATAGCACCACAACTATCATTCAGGACATTCTCCACGGTCCCAGGTGGTCGATGTGACCACAAATACACTCTTATCCATCCGGGTCACAGTGAATGTAAACTGTGATGGTGTGTTAACTCGTGTTCAGGGACTGAGGGAGATACACAGGGTTGGTTCCCTGGTTGCCCTCAGGAGAACCTGTACTGAGTCATGACACACTGGAGGACAGGAGAGAAGACCGGTGTGTGTCTCTGAGTGACTGAATGTTTGTGTGGCTGTCTGAGTCGAAGGGAGACATGTGGGAATGACATCTGTTCACTGCTGGTCTTGGCATTTGGACACACACACACACACACACGTCGAGCAGCGTTCCCACCATAAAACATGCCAGCTGAGGTATCAGGACGATTAATACACTCTCGTTTATTAGTAAAGGCACCAACACACACACACACAGGGCTCCCGAGTATCGCAGATGTGCAAGAGGCGTCACTACAGTCCCTGGTTTGAATCCAGGTTGCATCACATCCGGCTGTAATTGGGAGTCCCATAGGGCGGAACACCATTGGTCCAGGGTCGTGTGGGTTTGGCCGGGGGGAGGCCGTCATTGTAAATAAGATTTTCTTCTTTACCGACTTGCCTAGTTAAAACAAGGTTAAATAAATTAATAAATTCCTGTTGGAACACACACAGGCATCATGTGTGCACCCATGATTTCATGTGTGGAAAGGGATGCACAGACCCTCAAGCTCTCTCTGTGTGTGGTTGAGGCTGACACACACAGGTAGAGACAAGCATGAATGAGGGCTTCCTGTGCTCAATATGGACTGTTCTATATGTAAAGTACTCTCTCCCTCTCTCTCTCTCTCTCTCTCTCTCTCTCTGTTCTGGTCGACAACATAGAGGACAGGATAACGGGGGGGTGAGGAGAGAGAGAAGAGCGGCGAGACGAGAGAGGGATGAAGGGGAACGAGGGGGTTAGTGTGTGAATCGTGGGAACATGCCAACTCAACAACAGGTTTCCTGCTAGGCAACCAATGTAACAATGGCTGGTTGCCGGGGACTCGCTAGTCCAGATCATTCCCTAGGCTACTACAGTGAGTGAGGGGCAACTGCTGTCTCTCACACACACACACAACACTATTATTAAGTCATTACATTACAGCAGGGGTCCTGACCCACGCTCTTAGAGGGGGAAATCTGGGGGCTTTCCAAACAGACACACACACACACTGCAAGCAGGCAGGCAGGCCTCTGTGAAGAGACACTCAGGGAGAGGGGGAGCCAGGTTAATGCAGCTGACTGGGCAGCATGAGTCAGGGCATGGCATGTGGTAGCAAGCATATAGCCTGGAAAAGCCCTCCAGTCAGTCACACAAGACGCTGGATACAGACAGAGTCTGCAAGGCATTCTAGTTGTTATGGATACCTATTGGACTCAGAGTAGATGAAGATAATGTTATGTTTATGCTAGGATCTGTAGAGAATGTGTTTAGAAAAAGAGGTTAACCTAAACAGAGGAATGAGGGAGATCTGGCCTTATGTGTGTGGTGTATGTACACCTGCATGTAAGCACTCCCTATTCGCTGACAAAGGAAGTGGCCAGTGAGACGGACGGACGGACGGACGGACGGGCGGGCGGGCGGACGGACGGACGGACGGACGGGCGGATGGATGGACAGACAGCATACATATCAACCAGCCTAACACTATTAGAATCTGAAGTCAAATGTCTGTTTGCTGATGATCTGGTGCTTCTGTCGCCAACCAAGGAGGGCCTACAGCAGCACCTAGATATTCTGCACAGATTCTGTGAGACCTGGGCCCTGACAGTAAATCTCAGTAAGACCAAAATAATGCCAACCAAGAATTCAGTCATAGAGCCAACCAAGAAATCAGTCATAGAGCCAACCAAGAATTCAGTCATAGAGCCAACCAAAAAATTCAGTCATAGAGCCAACCAAGAATTCAGTCATAGAGCCAACCAAGAATTCAGTCATAGAGCCAACCAAGAATTCAGTCATAGAGCCAACCAAGAATTCACAAAATGTGACAAACACCAAATTGAGACTCTGCATGCAGAATTCTGCAAAAATATCCTCCGTGTACAACGTAGAACACCAAATAATGCATGCAGAGCAGAATTAGGCCGATACCCACTAATTATCAAAATCCAGAAAAGAGCCGTTAAATTCTACAACCACCTAAAAGGAAGCGATTCCCAAACCTTCCATAACAAAGCCATCACCTACAGAGAGATGAACCTGGAGAAGAGTCCCCTAAGCAAGCTGGTCCTGGGGCTTTGTTCACAAACACACCCCACAGAGCCCCAGGACAGCAGCACAATTAGACCCAACCAAATCATGAGAAAACAAAAAGATAATTACTTGACACATTGGAAATAATTAACAAAAAAACAGAGTAAACTAGAATGCTATTTGGCCCTAAACAGAGAGTACACAGCGGCAGAATACCTGACCACTGTGACTGACCCAAACTTAAGGAAAGCTTTGACTATGTACAGACTCAGTGAGCATAGCCTTGCTATTGAGAAAGGCCACCGTAGGCAGACCTGGCTCTCAAGAGAAGACAGGCTATGTGCTCACTGCCCACAAAATGAGGTGGAAACTGAGCTGCACTTCCTAACCTCCTGCCCAATGTATGACCATATTAGAGACTCATATTTACTATATATATATATAATATGACTGTATTATTATTTTGGAACTTCTGTGAGTGCAATGTTCACTGTCCACCTTTTACTGTTTGTTTCACTTTAGTTTATTGTTTATTTCACGTGCTTTGGCAAAGTAAACATGTGTTCCCCATGACAATAAAGCCTCTTGAATTGAGAGAGACAAAGTTCACAAATAAAAAATGACTTAAAAGATGACTCAACTTCAGTAGAGTGGAAGTGTCTATATGCAGATACAAATCTTACATTTCCTCTGTTACACTTGGAACTCACTGCATTCTCCATGACCATACAGAGGCCCCCAGCTACTATCTTAAATTATACAATGGGTCTGGGTGATAAAACTACTGCCCAAAATAGGCTGCTACATCACTGGAAAATGATTCCCTATACAGCCAGTGTTTTCTGAGGGGAAAATGATTCCCTATACAGCCAGTGTTTTCTGAGGGGAAAATGATTCCCTATACAGCCAGTGTTTGCTGAAGGGAAAATGATTCCCTTTACAGCCAGTATAGGGGAGGGGAAAATGATTCCCTATACAGCCAGTATAGGGGAGGGGAAAATGATTCCCTATACAGCCAGTATAGGGGAGGGGAAAATTATTCCCTATACAGCCAGTATAGGGGAGGGGAAAATGATTCCCTATACAGCCAGTGTATGCTGAGGGGAAAATGATTCCCTATACAGCCAGTGTATGCTGAGGGGAAAATGATTCCCTATACAGCCAGTGTTTTCTGAGGGGAAAATGATTCCCTATACAGCCAGTGTATGCTGAGGGGAAAATGATTCACACACACAAAAACACAATCAAGGCATTGTGGGATTGAAAACGCCCATCCCATTAGATGTATTCACTGAGGGAGATACAGTTGAAGTCGGAAGTGTACATACACCTTAACCAAATACATTTAAACTCAGTTGATCAACATTTCTGACATTTAATACTAGTAAAAATTCCCTGTCTTGTTCAGTTAGGATCACCACATTATTTTAAGGATGTGAAATGTCAGAATAATAGTAGAGAGAATGATTTATTTCAGCTTTTATTTCTTTCATCACATTCCCAGTGGGTCAAACGTTTATATACTCTCAATTAGTATTTGGTAGCATTGCCTTTAAATTATTTAACTTGGGTCAAACGTTTTGGGTAGCCTTCCACAAGCTTTCCACAATAAGTTGGGTAAATTTTGGCCCATTCCTCTTGACAGAGCTGGTGTAACTGAGTCAGGTTTGTAGGCCTCCTTGCTCGTACACGCCTTTTCAGTTCTTCCAACATATTTTCTATAGGATTGAGGTCAGTGCTTTGTGATGGCCACTCCAATACCTTGACTTATTTTGCCACAACTTTGGAAGTATGCTTGGGGTCATTGACCAAGCTTTAACTTCCTGACTGATGTCTTGAGATGTTGCTTCAATATATCCACATAATTTTACGTCCTCATGATGCCATCTATTTTGTGAAGTGCACCAGTCCCTCCTGCAGCAAAGCACCCCCACAACATGATGCTGCCACCCCCGTGCTTCACGGTTGGGATGGTATTCTTCAGCTTGTAAGCCTCCCCCTTTTTCCTCCAATCATAACGATGGTCGTTATTGCCAAACAGTTCTATTTTTGTTTCATCAGACCAGAGGACATTTCTTCAAAAAGTACGATCTTTGTCCCCATGTGCAGTTGCAAAACGTAGTCTGGCTTTTTTATGGCGGTTTTGGAGCAGTGGCTTCTTCCTTGCTGAGCGGCCTTTCAGGTTATGTCGATATAGGACTCGTTTTACTGTGGATATAGATACTTTTGTACCTGTTTCCTCCAGCATCTTCACAAGGTCCTTTGCTGTTGTTCTGGGATTGATTTCTACTTTTCGCACCAAAGAACGTTCATCTCTAGGAGACAGAACGCATCTCCTTCCTGAGTGGCATGATGGCTGCGTGGTCCCATGGTGTTTATACTTGCGTACTGTTGTTTGTACAGATGTTTGTACAGATGAATGTGGTACCTTCAGGCGTTTGGAAATTGCTCCCAAGGATGAACCAGACTTGTGGAGGTCTACAATTTTTTTCTGAGGTCTTGGCTGATTTCTTTTGATTTTTCCATGATGTCAAGCAAAGAGGCACTGAGTTTGAAGGTAGGCCTTGAAATACATCCACAGATACACCTCCAAATGACTCCAATGATGTCAATTAGCCTATCAGAAGCTTCTAAAGCCATTACATTATTTTCTGGAATTTTCCAAGCTGTTTAAAAGGCACAGGCAACTTAGTGTATGTAAACCTCTGACCCACTGGAATTGTGATACAGTGAAATAATCTGTCTGTAGTGTCATACACAAAGTAGATGTCATAACCAACTTGCCAAAACTATAGTTTGTTAACAAGACATTTGTGGAGTGGTTGAAAAAAAGAGTTCATGACTCCAACTGTATAAAACTTCTGACTTCAACTGTATATAAAGAAACCTGTTCCTGATGGGACACACACACCCAGATCATCCCATATTAGACCCAACTGACAGAAGTATTCAGTGAATAGGAAACAATGAAGAAAAGAGACAGATCATTAAGGACCCAGATAGGACCCAGCTCAGAGAGAGAGAGGACCCAGATAGGACCCAGCTCAGAGAGAGAGAGGATCCAGATAGGACCCAGCTCAGAGAGAGAGAGGACCCGGATAGGACCCAGCTCAGAGAGAGAGAGAGAGGACCCAGATAGGACCCAGCTCACAGAGAGAGAGAGAGGACCCAGATAGGACCCAGCTCTGAGAGAGAGTGGACCCAGATAGGACCCAGCTCATAGAGAGAGAGGACCCAGATAGGACCCAGCTCAGAGAGAGAGAGAGAGAGAGGACCCAGCTCAGAGAGAGAGAGGACCCAGATAGGACCCAGCTCAGAGAGAGAGAGAGAGAGAGAGAGAGAGAGGACCCAGCTCAGAGAGAGAGAGAGAGAGGACCCAGCTCAGAGAGAGAGAGAGAGGACCCAGATAGGACCCAGCTCAGAGAGAGAGAGAGAGGACCCAGCTCAGAGAGAGAGAGAGAGGACCCAGATAGGACCCAGCTCAGAGAGAGATGGAGAGGACCCAGCTCAGAGAGAGAGAGAGGACCCAGATAGGACCCAGCTCAGAGAGAGAGAGAGAGGACCCAGATAGGACCCAGCTCAGAGAGAGAGAGGACCCAGATAGGACCCAGCTCAGAGAGAGAGAGAGAGGACCCAGCTCAGAGAGAGAGAGGACCCAGATAGTACCCAGCTCAGAGAGAGAGAGGATCCAGATAGGACCCAGCTCAGAGAGAGAGAGGACCCAGATAGGACCCAGCTCAGAGAGAGAGAGAGAGGACCCAGATAGGACCCAGCTCAGAGAGAGAGAGAGAGGACCCAGATAGGACCCAGCTCTGAGAGAGAGAGGACCCAGATAGGACCCAGCTCATAGAGAGAGAGGACCCAGATAGGACCCAGCTCAGAGAGAGAGAGAGAGAGAGAGGACCCAGCTCAGAGAGAGAGAGGACCCAGATAGGACCCAGCTCAGAGAGAGAGAGAACCCAGATAGGACCCAGCTCAGAGAGAGAGAGAGAGAGAGAGAGAGGACCCAGCTCAGAGAGAGAGAGAGAGAGGACCCAGCTCAGAGAGAGAGGACCCAGATAGGACCCAGCTCAGAGAGAGAGAGAGAGGACCCAGATAGGACCCAGCTCAGAGAGAGAGAGAGAGGACCCAGATAGGACCCAGCTCAGAGAGAGAGAGAGAGGACCCAGCTCAGAGAGAGAGAGAGAGGACCCAGATAGGACCCAGCTCAGAGAGAGATGGAGAGGACCCAGCTCAGAGAGAGAGAGAGAGGACCCAGATAGGACCCAGCTCAGAGAGAGAGAGGACCCAGATAGGACCCAGCTCAGAGAGAGAGAGGACCCAGATAGGACCCAGCTCAGAGAGAGAGAGGATCCAGATAGGACCCAGCTCAGAGAGAGAGAGGACCCAGATAGGACCCAGCTCAGAGAGAGAGAGAGAGGACCCAGATAGGACCCAGCTCAGAGAGAGAGAGAGAGGACCCAGATAGGACCCAGCTCTGAGAGAGAGAGGACCCAGATAGGACCCAGCTCATAGAGAGAGAGGACCCAGATAGGACCCAGCTCAGAGAGAGAGAGAGAGAGAGAGAGAGGACCCAGCTCAGAGAGAGAGAGAGAGAGGACCCAGCTCAGAGAGAGAGGACCCAGATAGGACCCAGCTCAGAGAGAGAGAGAGAGGACCCAGCTCAGAGAGAGAGAGAGAGGACCCAGATAGGACCCAGCTCAGAGAGAGAGAGAGAGGACCCAGATAGGACCCAGCTCAGAGAGAGAGAGAGAGGACCCAGCTCAGAGAGAGAGAGAGAGGACCCAGATAGGACCCAGCTCAGAGAGAGATGGAGAGGACCCAGCTCAGAGAGAGAGAGAGAGGACCCAGATAGGACCCAGCTCAGAGAGAGAGAGGACCCAGATAGGACCCAGCTCAGAGAGAGAGAGGACCCAGATAGGACCCAGCTCAGAGAGAGAGAGGACCCAGATAGGACCCAGCTCAGAGAGAGAGAGAGAGAGAGAGGACCCAGCTCAGAGAGAGAGAGAGGACCCAGATAGGACCCAGCTCAGAGAGAGAGAGGACCCAGATAGGACCCAGCTCAGAGAGCGAGAGAGAGAGGACCCAGCTCAGAGAGAGAGAGAGGACCCAGATAGGACCCAGTTCAGAGAGAGAGAGAGAGGACCCAGATAGGACCCAGCTCAGAGAGAGAGAGAGAGGACCCAAATAGGACCCAGCTCAGAGAGAGAGAGGACTCAGATAGGACCCAGCTCAGAGAGAGAGAGAGAGGACCCAGCTCAGAGAGAGAGAGAGGACCCAGATAGGACCCAGCTCAGAGAGAGAGAGGACCCAGATAGGACCCAGCTCAGAGAGAGAGAGGACCCAGATAGGACCCAGCTCAGAGAGAGAGAGAGAGGACCCAGCTCAGAGAGAGAGAGGACCCAGATAGGACCCAGCTCAGAGAGAGAGAGGACCCAGATAGGACCCAGCTCAGAGAGAGAGAGAGAGGACCCAGCTCAGAGAGAGAGAGGACCCAGATAGGACCCAGCTCAGAGAGAGAGAGAGAGAGAGGACCCAGCTCAGAGAGAGAGAGAGGACCCAGCTCAGAGAGAGAGAGGACCCAGATAGGACCCAGCTCAGAGAGAGAGAGAGAGAGGACCCAGCTCAGAGAGAGAGAGAGAGATGACCCAGATAGGACCCAGCTCAGAGAGAGAGAGAGAGGACCCAGATAGGACCCAGCTCAGAGAGAGAGAGAGAGAGGACCCAGCTCAGAGAGAGAGAGAGAGGACCCAGATAGGACCCAGCTCAGAGAGAGATGGAGAGGACCCAGCTCAGAGAGAGAGAGAGAGGACCCAGATAGGACCCAGCTCAGAGAGAGAGAGAGAGGACCCAGATAGGACCCAGCTCAGAGAGAGAGAGAGAGAGGACCCAGATAGGACCCAGCTCAGAGAGAGAGAGAGAGGACCCATATAGGACCCAGCTCAGAGAGAGAGAGAGAGAGGACCCAGATAGGACCCAGCTCAGAGAGAGAGAGAGAGAGAGGACCCAGCTCAGAGAGAGAGAGAGAGAGAGGACCCAGATAGGACCCAGCTCAGAGAGAGAGAGGACCCAGATAGGACCCAGCTCAGAGAGAGAGAGAGAGGACCCAGATAGGACCCAGCTCAGAGAGAGATGGAGAGGACCCAGCTCAGAGAGAGAGAGAGAGGACCCAGATAGGACCCAGCTCAGAGAGAGAGAGAGAGGACCCAGATAGGACCCAGCTCAGAGAGAGAGAGAGAGAGGACCCAGATAGGACCCAGCTCAGAGAGAGAGAGAGAGGACCCATATAGGACCCAGCTCAGAGAGAGAGAGAGAGAGGACCCAGATAGGACCCAGCTCAGAGAGAGAGAGAGAGAGAGGACCCAGCTCAGAGAGAGAGAGAGAGAGAGGACCCAGATAGGACCCAGCTCAGAGAGAGAGAGGACCCAGATAGGACCCAGCTCAGAGAGAGAGAGAGAAAGACAAACACCATTGTAAATACAACCCATATTTATGCTTATTTATTTTCCCTTGTGTACTTTAACCATTTGTACATTGTTACAACACTGTATAAATATATATATATATATATAATATGACATTTGTAATGTCTTTATTGTTTTGAAACTTCTGTATGTGTAATGTTTACTGTTCATTTTTATTTAACTTGTGTATATTATCTACTTCACTTGCTTTGGCAATGATAACACATGTTTCCCATGCCAATAAAGCCCCTTGAATTGAATTGAACTGAATTGAAAGAGAGGACCCCGCTCAGAGAGAGATAGAGGCCCCGTTCAGAGAGAGATAGAGAGGCCCCAGCTCAGAGAGAGATAGAGAGGAGCCAGCTCAGAGAGAGATAGAGAGGCCCCGTTCAGAGAGAGATAGAGAGGCCCCAGCTCAGAGAGAGATAGAGAGGAGCCAGCTCAGAGAGAGATAGAGAGGAGCCAGCTCAGAGAGAGATAGAGAGGAGCCAGCTCAGAGAGAGATAGAGAGGCCCCAGCTCAGAGAGAGATAGAGAGGAGCCAGCTCAGAGAGAGATAGAGAGGCCCCGTTCAGAGAGAGATAGAGAGGCCCCAGCTCAGAGAGAGATAGAGAGGAGCCAGCTCAGAGAGAGATAGAGAGGAGCCAGCTCAGAGAGAGATAGAGAGGCCCCAGCTCAGAGAGAGATAGAGAGGCCCCAGCTCAGAGAGAGATAGAGAGGAGCCAGCTCAGAGAGAGATAGAGAGGAGCCAGCTCAGAGAGAGATAGAGAGGAGCCAGCTCAGAGAGAGATAGAGAGGAGCCAGCTCAGAGAGAGATAGAGAGGAGCCAGCTCAGAGAGAGATAGAGAGGAGCCAGCTCAGAGAGAGATAGAGAGGACCCAGCTCAGAGAGAGATGGAGAGGACCCAGCTCAGAGAGAGATGGAGAGGACCCAGCTCAGAGAGAGATGGAGAGGACCCAGCTCAGAGAGAGATGGAGAGGACCCAGCTCAGAGAGAGATGGAGAGGACCCAGCTCAGAGAGAGATGGAGAGGACCCTGCTCAGAGAGATAGAGAGGACCCAGCTCAGAGAGATAGAGAGGACCCAGCTCAGAGAGATAGAGAGGACCCAGCTCAGAGAGATAGAAAGGACCCAGCTCAGAGAGAGATAGAGAGGACCCAGCTCAGAGAGATAGAAAGGACCCAGCTCAGAGAGAGATAGAGAGGACCCAGCTCAGAGAGAGATAGAGAGGACCCAGCTCAAAGAGAGATGGAGAGGACCCAGCTCAAAGAGAGATGGAGAGGACCCAGCTCAGAGAGAGATGGAGAGGACCCTGCTCAGAGAGATAGAGAGGACCCAGCTCAGAGAGATAGAGAGGACCCAGCTCAGAGAGATAGAGAGGACCCAGCTCAGAGAGAGATAGAGAGGACCCAGCTCAGAGCGAGATCACAGATAGGACCTAGCACGGTGAGAGTGATAGAAAGAAACACACAGATACGGGTCAAGTGTTGCACAGTAGAAGGTGACACTTACATTCGCTCCACCCCCAGGACCATGGGCACCTTGTCTCCGGAGTGGTTGCTACGGAAACGCAGGCGGAAGAGGTGGCTGGCCCCAGGCTGCCGTGATGTCAGCATTCCAGCGGTGCTTCTGACGGGTGATAGGTTGACATCCTCGGCCTGGCAGGGTCCCACCCAAATTTGGCCCCTCAGAGCATAGTCTATCACTGTGTAGCTGTCCTCACTGAGGGGGAGAGAGAGAGAGACAGAGAGCGAGAGGGAGGGAGAAGGAGAGACAGAGAGCGAGAGGGAGAATGAGAGACAGAGAGCGAGAGGGAGAATGAGAGAGAGAGCGAGCGAGAGGGAGAATGAGAGACAGAGAGCGAGAGGGAGAATGAGAGAGAGAGCGAGAGGGAGAATGAGAGAGAGAGAGCGAGAGGGAGAATGAGAGAGAGAGAGCGAGAGGGAGAATGAGAGAGAGAGAGCGAGAGGGAGAATGAGAGACAGAGAGCGAGAGGGAGAATGAGAGCGAGAGGGAGACAGAGAGCGAGAGGGAGACAGAGAGCGAGAGGGAGAATGAGAGACAGAGAGCGAGCGGGAGAATGAGAGAGAGAGCGAGAGGGAGAATGAGAGACAGAGAGCGAGCGGGAGAATGAGAGAGAGAGCGAGAGGGAGAATGAGAGAGAGAGAGCGAGAGGGAGAATGAGAGACAGAGAGCGAGAGGGAGAATGAGAGACAGAGAGCGAGAGGAAGAGTGTCATCTGTTGGCAGACTGAAGTTGTAGGGCCATCACAGCAGCAAGATGTGTGACCTGTTCCCACAAGAAAAGGGTAACCAGTGGAGAACAAACACCATTATAAATATATATTTATCTGTTTATTTCAACATTTTGCACACAGTGTACATAGCCAATAATGTCATATTTTAAATGTCTATATTATTATTATTTTTTAATGTGAGTGTAATGATTACTGTTAAAAAAATATATATGTTTATTTCCTGTCTATTTATCTTTCTTCGATGTAAACATACGTTTCCCAAGCCAATAAAACCCCCAGGATTTGAATATATATGAGAGAGAAAGAGAGAGCGAGAGACAGACAGAGAGAAGAATGTCCTGGTGCTAAGTAGGAATACTGAGGTATTTATTATGTCTCCCCATTAGTTCCTGCCAGGTAGACCCTGGTAGGTAGACTGATGACGTGAACCAGGTTGCAGGCACTGGTTACAGTTTAAAAGCTTTTTCATTGAGTAGGCCAGTCAATATTTAAAATCACACAGAAAATATTCGCATACGGAAAATTATCGCATACATTATCAAGCATTTCACACATTATCAGGTGAGGCAGATGAACCTGTAGTCATATTACCTCAACACTATTTAACATGAGATCCTCTCTAATCTTTACAGGAACGTGGGCTATTTTTAAACATGTTTCTGGGATGCTTGACTGTTTTCATTGCTTTACTGGGAAGAGTCGGTCTTCCAACGCCCCTGGGAGAACTTACATTGTCATTGTCTCAACGCAGCCTTATAATGCTGTGAAAGGATCCAGGAACCCACGTGATTTGGGTGGATCCCATCCTCCTTATAATGCTGTGAAAGGATCCATGAACCCAAATGATTTGGGTGGATCCCATCCTCCTTATAATGCTGTGAAAGGATCCAGGAACCCAAATGATTTGGGTGGATCCCATCCTCCTTATAATGCTGTGAAAGGATCCAGGAACCCACATGATTTGGGTGGATCCCATCCTCCTTATAATGCTGTGAAAGGATCCATGAACCCACATGATTTGGGTGGATCCCATCCTCCTTATAATACGAGCTTTGTTTCCAGAAGGTATCGAAATTGTCAATAAATGTCAGACCCACAGAGCTCAAACAAACAAAGATGGAAGACTAAGCTTGGAAGAGAGAAGACAGAGGGAGAAAAGCAGAGGGGGAAGGAAAGGTGAGAGAAAAGAGGAGAGGAAGAGGGTGAGGATAGAGAAGAGGAGATGAAGAGGAGAGGAAAAGGGTGAGGATAGAGAAGAGGAAGAGGAGGGTGAGGATAGAGTAGAGGAGGAGAGGAAGAGGGTGAGGATAGAGAAGAGGAGAGGAAGAGGAGGGTGAGGATAGAGAAGAGGAGGAGATGAAGAGGAGAGGAAGAGGAGGGTGAGGGAGAGGAGGGTGAGAAGGGGAGGAAGAGGAGGAGAGGGTGAGGAAGGGGAGAAGAGGGTGAGGAGGGTGAGGAGAGGAAGAGGAGGAAAGGGTGAGAAAGGGGAGAAGAGGAGAGGAAGGGGAGAAGAGGAGAGGGTGGGGAGAAGAGGAGAGGCCAGCTGCTGTGTAGTAGTGGTGAGTCATTACACAAGTGTTCCTGTGGGTCTAGGGTTTTCCTGAACAGAGAATCAAATCAAATTTTATTGGTCACATACACGTGGTTAGCAGATGTTAATGCGAGTGCAGCAAAATGCTTGTGCTTCTAGTTCCGACCGTGCAGTAATATCTAACAAGTAATCTAACAATTTCACAACAACTACCTTATACACACAACTGTAAAGGAATGAATAAGAATATGTACATATAATATATGGATGAGCGATGGCCGTGCGGCATAGGCAAGATGCAGTAGATGGTATCGAGTGCAGTATATACATATGAGATGAGTAATGTAGGGTATGTAGTGTCACTCAGCAATGCATCTCTCCACAACAATTGTTTAATTTATTTATTTAATGTTACATTTTATGTCATTTAGCAGATCCTCTTATCTGGAGCGACTTACAGTTGTTTGTTAATCAACAATACACATCGGTAGATGGGCAGGTGAACTGCACATCAGAGCAATCTCCTCTCCAGGTCAAACAGCAGTAGAATCACCCTGGCTAGACGAGGCTATGAGAAAAGGAGGTCCAAGAGGGACTGGCCAGTAGCATGGAGTCCAGGGTTAACTCCCTGCTCTACGGTTGGCCTAATGTACCGTGACCTAGATTCCAATTAGTCTAGCCAGTGCTTTTATTTCTGATCATGCAGAGAAAGAGAAATAGAAAGAGAGAAACCGATAGAGAGAGAAAGAGAGGAATAGTAACATGCCACAGCAGAACCGATTCCACACCAACACGTATCCAAATAGTCCCAGTCCTGGAAACCACTGGAGCTGCTTTGGATCAAATTCCCAGAAAGAAAAAAGGTTTTAGTCATTTAGAGAGAAAGCGGCAGAATGATCCGTCTCAGACACAGCTGGAGATGGGGAAAAAAATGAGATTTGGGGGAATGAGAAGCACACCCACGAATTAATGAGAGCCATCTGGTTTCCAGGAAGTCATATTGTATTGACGGAGCGCAGAATGTTCCTGAAATATTTTTTTTTGGGGGGGGGGATAAAGCAAGCTTCCCTTCTGATCCTGCTGACAATGTGCAGATCCATAGGCTCAGTACTGATACACAGACACATGTACAGACACACACACACACACAGATTGTGAGCACACCAACAGAGACATGTTTGTATGTTCAGCCAGGCCGTTCCAGTAGTTGACCTCACAGTTGAACTGACTGAAGTAGTTTTGTTTTCATTACTAAGAGCTATCATGAGTACCTTCCCTCTAATAAATCAACCAGGTAGAGCCTGCCAGAAATGGTCCAATATCTTCTGAGAAAGTGAAAGATAAAAACAAACAGGCACACCCTGTTACTGGAGCCCCGTGGCTACACCTCCACTGTCACCATGCTGGGACAGGGTGCTGAGGTGTGTTCTGGGAAACGGCCCATACTCCAAAGTCACACTTGACTCATACCAGAGAGACAACACACATGAACACAGAGTTTCCCGCTCATAACTCTGTCGCAACGACCTACAGAGAATCTGAGCTTGTCCATAGTCATATTTACCATACCTAAACTTTCCTTCATCACCACCACCACCCTCTCTATCTGTGGGATTGGCTGAGATTGGCTAGTGAAAATGTGCAGTTCACTGTGATTGGCTAGCGAGACTGTAGGAGTTAGCTGTGATTGGCTATTGAGACTGGAGTTGACTGTGATTGGTCAGGAGACTGTGGGATTGGCTGTAATTGGCTAGTGAGACTGTGGACCCACCTCTTCTTCCTGGTGAGGATGAGAACGTCGTTGAAGAGGAAGAAGTAGACCTGCTGCCGTGACGTCCTCTTGGAGAAGATGCCGTTCTCCTCCACGAAGGCTGTGAGCTCCCCTCTCTTCACCATCCACCTAGAGGACGACACCAGTGGGAAGGGCTGGGGGGGAGAGACACACACACACAGA